>NC_056522.1:4420287-4468904 GCF_019175285.1 Sceloporus undulatus | reverse complement strand
GGCGAGCGAAGGGGAGCTGGGAAGAGGAGGAGGCTGGGCACGCATCCCAGCCCCCTCCTCCTCGGCCTTTGTTTGCCGAGAAAGGGCTCCATGGAGCCCTTTTGCGGCGAGCGAAGGGGAGCCGGGAAGAGGAGGAGGCTGGGCACGTGTCCCAGCCCCCTCCTCCTCGGCCTTCGCTCCATGCGAAAGGAAGCCAGGAGGGAAGAGGGCTGGGAGGAGGCGACAGCCGCACACGTGCCACTGTCTCCTCCTCCCAGGCGCCATTTTCTGGCTTCCTGTCATCTCAGAGACAGCGGGAGGCCCAAAAATGGTAGGGAAGAGGCGGAACAGGCATGCGCCCATTCCGCCTTCTCCCTTTCCCCGTGCCTGGCCAAATTGCGCCGCGTGCCACCCATGGCACGTGTGCAACACATTTGCCATCACGGATATATTGTATATACAGGGATAGACCCAGACACATACTCATTCCTCCTTTGGCCACTGGGAAGAGGCAAGCACCAAGCCACAGCCATGTCAAAGCCATCAATATGGCTCCATCCTCCTTTAAAGGGTCTAAATTCATAAAGTAAGATGAGAAAGAGACAGTGCAAGATATACAGCCTAGAATACCAGCCCTACCTTTTCTAATTGGACAGAGACACAGTTTGGCATCAGCTACTGGGTCTGGAGGATGAGTAGCTACTCTACTACAAAGGCTAGTGACGGGGTGGATAAAAATGAATTTTTAAAATAAAAATTATTTTTTTATTTAAATCAGATTTTTAAATTTAAATTGGATTTTTACACATTTAAATCTTATTTTTAAAATTAAATGCTTTTTGAGGGGAGAAATCTATCTAAAGATAGTTTTCAATTTAAGATACATTATTGTCCAAAGGTTATTCATCATGAAACTGAGATTAATTTTTAATTAAGTAGCATGAGAATGTATATCCATGGAATGTTTACATTTTTGGGTAAATGAATTCCATTAATTCATTCACAAAGTCATGCTCTTCCAGAGGTTTCTGTAAGATTATTGGGCAATTTTTCTATCTAGAGGATATTACAACAGATGCTTGGTTTTGAAGTTCTCAAAACTGTGAATTTGTGTCTGCAGAGATCACAACCCCATGGTTCTTTTGCAAATCTATGTACACAAGCACTTACCTCTCAAGTGCTAAGTTTCAAAATATTCAAGGAATAGATTGTTGGGAGACGAAGTGGAATAGATCTGCAGAAAAAGCTAAGTGTGAGGAGCGAGGAGCAAGCAGAAAAACTGAAAGTGAAACCTTTTAAGCGGAATACTCCACGCATTTTTGGATTATTATTTTAATTAAATTAAACTATTTAAATTGCTATTATTAAGGTAATAATTATTTTTCTCCTTCCAATAAAGTTGTTCAAATATGAATGACTGACCTATTAAACTGTGTGAGATAGTTCACTTCACAATAAATTATCTATCTATGACGTGTCTCTAACAGTATAACTAAATCAGATTTTTGAATGTAACTGTAAAACTAATCTGAAAACGAAGGCTTTCATGGGAGGCATCCATAGTTTTTTATGGGTTTGGGGGCTATGTAGCCATGTTCTAGAAGAGTTTATTCTTGACATTTCACCTGTAAAAGAAGACTCTTAATAGATGAACACTTACGGTTATAACAATATGTTGATAACCTCTGGTGGATGAATTTCATGTTTCAGTGCAGAAATTAACTGACCTGTGAATGACACAAGATCAGCGTTTCCAAACCTCATGTTTTCCAGGTTTACTAGACTACAAGTATTGCAATTCCAGACACTGGGAAGGCTATCAAGGGTCAGTAAGTGAGTTTGCCTGAAATACCTTGGAAATGGTTTCTTACATCAAATAAAGCCCTTCTTAGTATCAGAGCAAGTTGAAAATTCCTGATTCCTATTATTAAGTAATGCTAATAGTAACATAGCCACCATTTTGCAGTTCACCAAGCTCAGGTTTCCAGCATGTTTTTAATGTTATCTGAAGGCATCACATTTAGCAGAACAAAAATAAAATTTACAATTTCCAATTTGTAAACTGTTTTGGAAGTTCTTGAAAGAGGAAAAATAGCACGGAAATAAAATAAAATAAACAGGATTCCATGATTTGATAGCAGGTGCAACTCCAGCTCAGACACAGATGCGAAACTCACAGATCTTATAGTAATGCATAAGAAATGTCGATAGCTGTACCACTTAGAAAATAGAAAAGGTTTTTTATTTTAATGTATAGCTTGCCTTTCTCCCAACATGGGGCCTAAGGTGGCTCACCACATAGATTGAAACAATATCTTTAAAATGATTATAATAAAAAGGTTAAAACATAAATAAACAACATCAACATTTCAAACATAGCAATGAGAATAAAAGTGCAATGCACACAGTCATTAAAAGAACCTTCTGTAGCAACCGGTTAATAGTCAAAAGCTTGTTGAAATAAAAAGTCCTTTGCCTGCCAATGGAAGGAGAGCAGAGAGGGGTCAGCCTCCTTCGCCTGTGCAAAGGACCTCCACCACTGTTGGGAAGCAAGCACTGAGAAGACCCTATCCATTCCCTCAGCAGACATGTCTATCAGCGGTGGAAAAAGAGAAAGTACCGCGAGCCCTCCACATTCACTGGGGTTAGGGGCACAGGACCCCATGAAAGTGGAAAAAACGCAAATACAAACACAATCCTTTTTTTTAACCTGAGAGAACACCTCTCTAGGAACATTTAGGTCCTCCAGAACAACACTGTAGTCAATATCAGCCGGAGGATGACAATAGAATTACGTTTGAGGACTTACAAATGCCTAGAGAAGTGAAGTTGAAGGATTTCATGGCCGGCATCCATAGTTTTTATGTGTTTTTTGGGCTGTGTGGCCATGTTCTAGAAGAGTTTATTCCTGATGTTTCACCAACATCTGTGGCTGGCATCAGATGCTGGCGAAACGTCAGGAATAAACTCTTCTAGAACATGGCCACATAGCCTGAAAAACCCACAAAAAGCCTAGAGAAGTGTTTTCCCTAGGAATCTCTAGGTCTTCTAGTGTAACTCTATTGTCAGTTTCCAGCAGAATCATGCTGGAGGACCTGAACATATCAGTCAAACCTGTGAATAACCAAATCTGCAAAAGGCAAAACCACAAATGTGGAGGGCTGGCTGTACTCCTATCAGCAGAGGTGTTCTCCATCTTCTGCTGTAGTTATGCTTTCCCAACTCCACCTCTCCCATTCCTAACATAAGAGACAACAGCTGTTTGCGTGATGTGTGTTTCAAGTGCCTGCTAAGCCATCATGACCATAGTTCTCCTTTTTTAAGAGAGAAAGAGAGAGACAGAGTTGGTGTCATATTTTAATATTCTTAATTGTCATTGTGGTTTCCCCCCCCCCATCCTAATATGATACACTCTGGATGTCTGCTGGTGTGGCTCTGGGCCCTGGAATGGTCCTGGTGAGACTGCAAGGTAAGATACAAATGCTCAAAGGCTGCAACCACAAAGAGGAAGAGCAACTCAAGACTCCAAATATAGTTAGCCTTGCATTCTGGAGTTGCTTTCAGAGAGGGCCATCCTGGCGAGGAGCACTTCCCACCCCTTTGGATTGCCCTTGGCCAAGGCCTACCTTCTTCCACCTCAGTCCTGCCTCTGCCACTGGCCCCTCTGATCCATTGGAGGCTAAAGGAAAAGGAAAAGGGGGCTTTCTCAAGAGCAGAACGCTTTGGTCGCCGAGTCTTCTCCAGAAACATTCTGCTGCAATGCCTTGGAGAAAAGAGGATGCTGCATGATCGCAAAGAGAGAGAGAGAGAGAGAGAGAGAGAGAGAGATTTCTATACCACTCCCTCTACCAAGGCTGCTGCCCTAAAAGAAGCAGGAGAAGTCAGAGAAAATAAGACGAAAAATGAGAAGTGAAAGCATGCTGCTTCACAAGCGCCTCTCAAGAACACACAGGACATATGGCTCCTAAAGGGGATTTTTTTAAAAAAGCGAATTAAAAAAAATACACCACCTTTCCTAATAGGTAAAATACCCAGGCTATGACTTCTGAAAGTCAGGTGAGAGAAATGCCATAAACGAAGCATGTTTCTGTTACCCACACAAGACGCACAACTGCCACCACCCCGTGTTCCTTGAGTTTGGTGTGAAAAAGTGTAAGTAATTACCTTCTGCCTTGAAAAGAAATATTCTGAGTATGAAGAAGGGTCAGTGCACTTCCCCAGGAACAAATGGGGCTGGCGGGGTGTTAGAACAATAGCAAAGTATTTCTTCTTCTTCACCATCACTGTTGTCCGTGGAAGGAAAACATGAAAGTACCCTGTATATACCTATAGAGAAAGTCATATATGTAAGATTTTCTAACAAATGAGCTGGGATCATTTTCCATTTGGTCAGCAGTACAGCCCACATTACAGCCAGCAAGGTTTAGTGGTTTGGGAGTTGGACTGGACTGGACTGGGACACTGAGAGACCAGGGTTTGAATTCCCATTCGGCCATGGAAACCCACTGGGTCACCTTGGGCAAGACACACTCTCTCAGCCTCAGAGGACGACAAGAGCAACCCTCTTCTGAACAAATTTTTGCCAAGAAAACCTCAGTCACCTTATCGTCACCATAAATCCAAAATGACATAAAGGCAGACAACAACAGTCCCATTAATGCAACTCTCCTTTTTAAAAAGAACTGGAAATGTTTTACTTCACAAGCTGGCAAGATAGATTCCAACCGTTCCACACATAACTCTTATCCATCTGTGAGATAAATGTATTAACATATATTAATATGTATTATATTTAATTATTTTTATAGAATGTACGCCACAGGCAGGTCTATTTTATCTATTTTAATTGACTGTATGTACAGCACTGTGTAAATTTACAGCACTATAGAAATAAAGCTTAATATTATAATAATAATAATAATAATAGGGAAGGAAACAGTGGCCTCAATCCAACATCCTATCAGCATAGCGTAAATATCCACATATGGACTTGCACTCATGTTGTTGCTAGTTTCCAACTCATGGCAACCCTAAGGAAACCCTGTCACAGAGACATCTCGGTCTGGGAGTGTGTGACTCACTCAAGTTCAGCCATCAGGTTTCAATGTCCAAGCGGGAAATTGAACCCTGGTCTCCAAAATCATAGACCAGGGGTAGGCAACCTTTTTGAGCCGGGGTCCAGGTTGGTGTTCCCCAGACAACCGGGGGGGGGGGGGGGGGATAAATAATTAATTAAATAATATGGGACAACATTTTCAAATGTAGGACACGTTTTTTAAAAATGGAGGACATGCAAAAAAAATTGGATAATTTTTTTAAAATGTTAATATAAATGCATGTTTCTTAGGCATGATAAAAATTGAGGACACTTGGGCATTATTCCTAGACAGATGGCAGAAATGGACTTCCCTTTCTGGCCAACCCCCTCTCCCCCCATTTCAAACAGCACATTTGGGCATTGAACATGGCTTTACTTAAGATGGCCTCTTGCATATTTCAGAGGCTTATTGCATAATCAAACTCTTTGGGTTTCACACTGAACATGGGTTCACATGGCTATGCATATTGAACATGTCAAGGTGGTTTCACAGTTCTTGCACCAAGTGTACTTCTCAGAAGTGTGTACTTGGTCAAGGGACTTTGGTTTTTCTTCACTGCGCATGAGTTTGTAAAAATCACAGCAATTTACATTGGCCTTGCCTCAGAGGCTTTCTGATATCAATGGCGGTCCGATATCAATGGTCCGCGGGGGAGCCGGAGCCTTCACACGGCCCGACTCCCGCGCGGACCGAAAAAGAAGCTCCAAAATGGAGCTTCTTTTTCCGTCGCGTTTGCGACGTAGCGAGGCGCCAGGGGCGCACTCACTACGTCACAAGCGACGCGACGCGTACGGACGCTCAGCGTCCGATACGCAAAGATGGCGCCGGCCATGTAGAAGGGCCGGCGCCATCTTGTACGGACGGAGTCCGTACTAGGCCCAGGGGCGTCTATAAGAGACGCCCCTTTTTTAAAATGGGACGTCCGGAGGACGTCCCAAATGCCAGTGCAGAAAGCACCAATATCACCATTAAAGAACCAAAAACACACAGAAAAGGCACTTTGGAAAGTCACACTCTCTCGGCTTCTGAAACAGTGCGTGCATGCCTCTCAAGCTGACTCATATCATCATCATCATCATCATCATCATCATCATCATCACCACCACCACCACACTATCATTGTCAAACGAAGGGAGACTTGTTAGCATTAAAAGCACCCAAAACACACTTTGGAAGGTGACACTCTCTCGGCTTAAGAAACAGTGCCTGCACACCTCTCAAGCTGACTCATATCATCATCATCATCATCATCATCATCATCATCATCACCACCACCACCACCACCACACTATCATTGTCAAACCAAGGGAGACTTGTTAGCATTAAAAGCACCCAAAATAAAAATTTTAAAAACCTTGAGGCCTCTGGCCACTCACCACCTCTTCCTTTCTCCTCTTCCTCCTCCTCCTCCTCCTGCTCCCCCTCCTCCTCTTCTTTCTTCTCCTCCTCCCCCTCCTCCTCTTCCTCCTCCCCCCTCCTCCATGCGCCACATGGCCTGGGGGCTGGGCAGAGGAGGCAGAGGAGAAGGAGGTGGGCAGCACGGGGCCGCGTGGGGAGGCGGGGAGGGCGGCGGGAGATGCGCGGGGAGGGCAGCGCAAGGCTTCCCCCTTTGCCTCCTCTGCCCCAGGCCGCACGGCCCTCCTCTTCCTCCTCCGCGCGGTGGAGGAGGAGGAGGAGGAGGAGGAGGAGGAGGAGGGCAGCGCGGTCAAGCGGCCCAGGAGGTGGAGGCGGCAGTGGCAGGACCAGGCTGGGGCTGGTCCTTCCGCCTCTGCCTGCTGCATCGAGCCCGCGGGCCAGGGGTTCCCAACCCCTGTCATAGACCAACACTCAAACCACTATATCACACTAGCTCTTGCACATGCGCTATCCTTTTTAAAAATATTTTTATTAAACATATAATCGTATACACATAAGACAATGAGATGACACAAACAAACATTGATCTTAATCAGTCTACTACAACATTATTGTGTACTTCTTTCCTACTCTAAACTAGAATTCTATGGCGCTATACAGACCGCCCAAAAAGGGCGGTCTGCCGGCACCTTGTTTAGCTGTGCAAGGGAGCCGTAGCGGACAAACCGCACTGCTCCCTTGCGCAGCAAAAAGAACCCGCAAAAAGCATGTTTTCTGCGGTGCCATAAGGATGTCGCAGTGCACCAATGGTGCACCCGTGACGTCCTTATGGGGGAGTGACGTGCGGACGATAAGTGTCCGTTGCATCAAAATGGCAGTGCCCGTGTGTATAGGGCGCCGCCATTTTGACACCCCTGTCACTTGCTAGGGGTGAAGCCAGTATGGGCGGTGCACCCTCGGCCAACCCCTAGCACATCACGTGATGGGGGCGCCGCAAAGGCCCGTCTGCATCAGGCCTATATGAACTCATATAACCTTCAACCTACAAACATGACATCCATCCATTTTACTTATCTAATTCTATAACCTTTCTTCTGCTATTCTCTCCCTTCCTTAAATCCTCCCCTTCCTTTCCTTTATTTTATCTACTTTCTCTTTCCTCCTTCTATCTTTCCCTCTTTCTACCTCTCCATCCCTATTAACCTCTTAAATTTCCTCTACTCTCTTCCTATCTCCCTTGCTCTTACCTTCAACTCACATTCTTTAGCTTCAGTTCAAAATTTTCCTCTTCTCTTTATCTCCACAATAATGTATTCCATATTCTTATTTTCAAATTTTCTAATATCGTTAAAATTGATTAAACTGTTTCAAAACTCACACACACTGCACCCTTGCGGTCTCTTCCAACTCTATTTTTCTATCATTCTATGATTCTATGCACTTACACATTTATTAAAACATTTGTTACTTCCTTTATTACAGTCTTGGTTTTTTTTTACTACTCATTGTAAGGTATTGCACTGAGGGCGGAAAAATGAAATGCACAGATATAGGATGGGCGACACCTGGCTGAACAAGACTACATGTGAAAGGGATGTAGTAGTCCAAGGAGACCATAAGTTGAACATGAGTCGACAGTGCGATGCGGCAGCTAAAAAGGCCAATGCAATTTTAGGCTGCATCAATAGAAGTATAGTGTCTAGATCAAGGGAAGTAATAGTGCCACTGTATTCTGCTCTGGTCAGGCCCCACCTGGAATATTGTAGGCACCACAAATTAAAAAGGATGTGGAGAAACTGGAGCATGTCCAAAGGAGAACGACTAAAATGGTGAAGGATCTGGAAATCATGCCCTATGAGGAGAGACTTAGGGAGCTGGGGATGTTTAACCTGGAGAAGAGAAGGTTAAGAGGTGATATGATAGCCCTGTTTAAATACTTGAAGGGATGTCATATTGAGGAGGGAACAAGCTTGTTTTCTGCTGCTCCAGAGACTAGAACGCAGAGCAATGGATGCAAGCTCTATGAAAAGAGATTCCAGATCAACATTAGGAGGAACTTCTTGACAGTAAGGGCTGTTTGACATTGGAAGACACTCCCTCTGAGGTTTTGGTGGAGTCTTCTTCCTTAGAGGTCTTTAAATGGAGGCTGGATGGTCATCTGTCGGGGATGCTTTGATTTAGATTTCCTGCATGGCAGGGGGTTGGACTGGATGACTTTTGTGGTCTCTTCCAACTCTATGAGTCTATGATTCTCTATGTGTAGACTAAGTCTTTGGCTACAAAATCTAATCTATATTTTTAATTACAGTGGTGCCTCGGGATACAAAATGATCGGGTTACGAAATTTCCGGGATACGAAAAAGTTGGATTGGCAAAAACTGTTTCGGGTTACGAAATATTTTTCTGGTTACGAAATTCATTTCGGCGCGAAATTCAAATGCTGCAAAGTGCAGCTATAGGCTTTCCAGTGCTAACGGAAAAGCGTTTCAGGTTACGAAATTTTCGGGTTACGAAAGGAATGGCGGAACGAATTAATTTCGTAACCCGAGGCACCACTGTATCTACTTTTTAAATATCTATTTATTCTCGTTTAAGCTACACTGTTGTATAGTGCAAAGGACTTGCACTATACTGAGCCATATACTCCCCCTGACTTTACTATAAAGCCCTTGAAGCCATCCTGCATGGCCTTTCCATGCTTCACGACAAGCAGGCAGGATCAGAGATGCATGAGAACCTTTGAAGAATCACTCCTTATCAAACAAACAATCCTAGCCTAAATGAACCCATGATGTGATTAAGTCAACGTTAAAATCCTAGAGCTGGAAGAGACCCCCAAGGGTCATCCAATCCAGCTCTGTTTTGTCATGCAGGAAGACACCACCAAAGCCCTTCCTGTGACAGCTGCCTATCCAACCTCTGCTTAAAAACAGTTTCCAAAGGAGGAGTTGGATATGCTTTGCCTGGAGAAGAGGGAATTAAGAACAGCTTTTGAAGGGCTGGCAAAACAGCTTCATTTATATACTGCTTCATACTGAACTAACAGTGTCTAAGCGGTTTACAACTGTAAGTTAATTGCTGCCAACAATCTGGGTACTTGTGTTAGCGACCTCCTTGGAAGGATGCAAGCCTGAGTCAAGCTTGAGCCCTTTCACTGGTATTAAACTTGCAACCTTTTGGTTTTGAGTGAGTGGCTGGAGGAAAGACATTTAACCACTGCGCCACCAGGGCTCTGTCATTCAGAGGCCTCATTCCCACTACATTTTAAACCGGTTTGCAAATCGATTTGAAGTGATTTAAATGACTCTGGTTCACACTTGAACCAAATTGCTGAAGCAATTCTGAGAGGGGGCCATGCATTAGACCCATTTAACTCATGTCTTTTTGACGCTGATTTTTTTCCTACATCTTTTTGGATAAACCGATTTCATGCAAGTATGAACTAGATGCAGATCAGAATCTATTTCAAGAATCAATTTGAAGAATCAAATTCACAAATCGATTCAGTGTCAGTGTGAATGAGATGTGGATCGGAATCAGTTGACTATGACGTGATAAGGGGTCGCTGGGTAGGGAAGCCCACCCTTTGACGTTTGTATAGAAAATGTGATTGCAGAGAGAAAAATCCCACTATAAACGCTTCAGATTGAACCAATTCATCTGCCAATGTGAACTACAAGTGGGTTATTTTGAGAGACTCCTACAGAAAACAGTTTAAATTGAATTCAATCATCAATGTGAATCACAAATTGGTTATTTTATTTTCTTTTACAGCAAGAAAATGCGTTCAGGGCAAATGTAGTGTGAACCAGGCTCCACTGCAGAACCAATCCATCGATTCGGATCACAAAGCGATTTATTTGTAAGTGGGAATGAGGCCAGAGATGAATGAGCCTTTGGGAGAAACTGGTTACACAGGGCATGACCACTAATAGGTCTAGGTTACAGGAAAAAAGGATTTCACTAAACATTAAAAAAAAACTTCCACAAGTTGTTCAACACTGGAACAAGTTCCCTTGGAAGGAGGTAGGCCATTCTTCAATGCACATTTTAAAGCAGAGAGTGGAGGACCATATGTCACAGAGCCTATAGCAGAGGATTTCTTGCTCTGGTAGTGGGCTTGTCTAGATGATCTTTGAGGTCACTTCCAACTGTAAGACGGCTTCAAGTGCCCCTCACTCCAGCAGGAGCTGCAGTAAAACACAGGCAGACTGTGCGTCCCTTATCCAGAATTCTGAAATCCAGAATACTCTAAAACTGTCTGCATGGGTGGCTAAGATAATGATACCTCTGTTTTCTGATGGTTCCGTCTACACAAACTTTGTTTCATGCATAATTTATTTTAAAAATACTGTGTATAAAATTACCTGCAGGGTAGGTGTATGAGTTATATACAAAACATAAATGAATCTCACGTTCAGACTTGGGTCCTATCTCCAAGATATTTCATTCTGTATATGCAAATATTCAAAAACTCAAAAAATCCAAAATCCAAAACACTTCTGGTCCCAAGCATTTTGGATAAGGTAGACTCAACCTGTGGAAAGATTTCACAGTAGAGAAGGGAAGAGGAAACTGAGATAGAACATCTCCCTGGTTTTGGAATGCCTCCCTCCATAAACACTAAGGGAATTGTACAGCAACTTGCAAAGATGTGCCAGGGATGTCCTTTGATCCTGCCAGCAAAACACTGTGCGAACATATCCTTTTCACCAGCCATCAAGTTGGTGAGAAAATGGAACAAATTTCCCAGAGAAACTGTGGCAATCTCCTCACTGGCTAATCTAAGAAAAGATCAGAGCAACTTTTGCTAAATCTAAGTGATTACAAGTCTAAGGCCCCAATGACCTGAAAGAGATGGGAGCATGATGCAATTGGTGGGCACACTGCAAGGTTTCTTTACAGTCCTACGCTGGTCCAGTTCAAAATATATGCTAATCCAGATTATTACATGAGATCATTAAAAAAGGAAAATTCCAATCAGCTCCTGCTTGTCATTCCATGCATTCCTGAAGTAATTACCAGTAAAAGGGAGGTCAAAATAGACGCAGGCAGACTAGCCAAATCTTTACTTCTTACAAGTTTTGTGGAACACAGTGTCTGGTTCAAAACCTAATTAAGGAAGGAAATGCAAGCAAGGACAGCCCCAGAGACTGGAGCCAAGGCTTCGGGACGACTATCTAATAATGATGCATCTTGAGATATAGAGAAGAGGTTATGCAATATTACATTCACTTCGCTTTCCAGGCTTGCCTCAATCTATTAAGATACTTAACGCAGTACTTCATTTACCAGATGATACAAGCAATATACTTGTTCCAAGGCTATCAGGAAGCATCCAAGTTTTAGGTAGGAGAAGGAACAAACTTAGCAAGCAAATGAAGTGACAGACAAAAACTATAAAAAGGAGGAAGAAATGTGGCAGCACCTTTAAAACTAACTGGTTTTTATTTTAACACAGCACGGCTACGTCCAAACAAAAACCAGTTTTTCATAAGGGCCTTGCCAGGTGCCAAAAAAAGAAAAGAAAAAAGGCTGCCAATACAATTAAATTTCAGAGGCATGAAATTACAACCCCAGCTATAAAAATGAGGTATGCTTTGAACAACTATACCTATGCAAAACAAAGTATTGTGCCTATCTATAACTGTATAACTATGCAATTATGTCTAATTATGCAATCTCAGTTTTTAACCTGTGGGTATTAGAAATAAATTTAATATTTTTAATGTATGGTGTATTATAGCTTTTTCAGGTGGCCATGTTCTAGAAGAGTTTGATAGAAACAAACTCTGCTAGAACATGGCCACATAGCCCAAAAAACCCACAAAAAACTATGGATGCCAGCCATGAAAGCCTTTGTTTTCACTATTGTTTATGAATTTTGGCTATATCTGTGTATTGTGTATACACACAGCCTTCTCTGTTGTGGCACCCAAGTTATGGAAAAATCTCCCTTTAGAGACCACTGGTGTCATTCCGGCTCCCAGTAAGAGCATGACTTTTTACTAAAGCTTTGCATTTCAATCAATCCCATCAAAATTTGCACATGATTTTAAATGGTTTTAACCTGAGATGTTGCACTTCAGGATGAGATATACATATTTTAATTAAAAATAACAACAAGAATGTTAATAATTATAACTCTAGTCGTATGAACAATAGAGCTTGCAGCACCTCAGACCATACACATCCCACTTATGTGTAATCCACACATTATTGTTTTTCCAACAGAGATCTAACCCTGTTTGTTAAGTGATCACTGGATGTGTCCTTCAGACATTATAGCAAGGGCAAGGAAGCTGCCATATTATCTTCCCACATTGCCACAACAGCATTTCAAGAAAGGGTGATCCAAAACCGGCAATGAGTGCAGAGAAGAATGCCTGGTGGGGCTTGCAAGTCTTTTGTCACCAACAGCATGGGATCAACCCAAGACAAAATGGCTCTCAACGACTTCTGTAATATAAACACGAGCATGTACAAAGAAGGGCGACTAAAATGGTGAAAGGTCTGGAAACCATGCCCTATGATGAACGACAGGGAGCTGGGGATGTTTAGCCTGGAGAAGAGAAGGTTAAGAGGTGATATGATAGCCCTGTTTAAATATTTGAAGGGATGTCATATTGAGGAGGGAGCAAGCTTGTTTTCCGCTACTCCAGAGAAGAGGTCCTGGAACAATAGATACAATCTACAGGAAAAGAGATTCCATCTCAACATCAGGAGGAACTTCCTGACAGTAAGGGCTGTTCGACAGTGGAACACACTCTTTCCTCCGAGTGTAGTGGAGTCTCCTTCCTTAGAGGTCTTCAAACAGAGGCTGGATGGCCATCTGTCGGGGATGCTTTGATTTGGATTTCCTGCATGGCAGAATGGGGGTTGGACTGGATGGCCTGTGCGGTCTCTTCCAATTCTACTATACTATAACCAAAGATTGCCTTGTTTCTTCTGTTTGAAACTAAAATCCTGCAAACTCAGCCTTTTGACTTCTGATCTGTTTATACATTCGAGAGGTGACTTGGAGGAGCATGAGGATGCTGAGACTGTTCTCAAGCCTTAGGGCAAGAAGAACTAAGGCTTCCTTCTGCCAGTAAACATTTTGGTGACCCACCTTCTGCTGCTTAAGAAGAATAAATGCTGGAGAAAAGACAAAGGGAATAGTGCTACAGGGAAGGCCAGAAGGGGCTGCAGAAAGTCCTTGGAGGATGTTGTTCAATGGAGTTTTGATACACTTATTTCCTTGTGTGTAGAATAAACGGCAAGCATCGTTTTACCACGGCCCCTTTCAAACTGAACAATTTTCCTGGATTTATATCCTGCTTTATTGGATCCAAAGTGTCTTATAAATTATAAATGCTATACAATTACAGAGACCCATAGTACAGTGGTTTGCTCATCAAACTATAAGGCTGAAGATCAAGGTTTCATTTCCCACTTGACCAAGGAAACCCACTGAGTGACCCTGGGCAAGTCACATACTCTCAATCCCAGAAAACTCTGTAATAGGGCCCATATAGTCACCATAAACTGGAAACAACTTGAAGGTGCACAACAACAAGAAAAAACATTTATAGCACTTTCAACTTGGATTCAATTATAAACATTTTAACCCTCGTACTTGCTTTGTTACTGCCACCTCTTTTTGCAAATTTCTAGTACGGAAAACCATACTTCCTCTGTTTTCTCTATACAGTATTCTCATGGTTGAACCAAGCAGTTAGTCTGTCCATCTCTCTTGCATGTCAAAAAGTTTTATTAGCCAATCATCTACAGCTAGGAGGTCTTCTTTCTTCCATACATGAGCTACCAGTAACCTTGCAGCTGAGATCATGTACAACATGATTCTCCACCATTTCTTTTCTATATGGGGGTAGTGAATTCAACATATTTAATAAGTAAATTTCTGGTTTTAACTCAAATCTAATTTCCAAAATATCTTGTATTGAAATATGTCTTTTCTTCCAAAATGTTTTCAACTTAGGGCATCTTCATCATGTATGGTACCAATCAAAATCTAACCTCCTGCAACTTAAAACCTTGTCCTACCCTTTGGAGTAGCAGAGAAGACGCCTGCCTTAAATCTCTGTGACAACTTTTGAGGTATTTAAAGAGTGCCATCATGTCAACCCTCAGTCTTCTCTTCACCAAGCTGAACATGCCCAGCTTCTCTCCTCATCTATTCTGCTTCCTTCTTAGAATCCTAGAACCCTAGCGTTGGAAGGGGACTTATGAACCACCAAGTCCAACCTCCCGCTCAATGCAGGAACTCCAGCTAGTGCATCCTCACCAGCAGGTAGCTATCCAGCCATTTATTGGAGATGTCCAGAGAAAGAGAAACTCGGCTTGGTGAAGAGAAGACTTGAGGGTTGACATGTCAAGAGGTTCCTTCTGATGTTCAACTGAAATCTCCCCTCATGTTGCTCTTGTAATTTAAACCCTGGTCCTACTCTCTAGGGCAGCAGGGAAAATGCCTCTCCGCAACAGCCCTTGAGGCATTTCAAGAATGCAGTCATGCCACCCTTCAGTCTTCCCTTCATTGTTGTGTACCTCCAAGTGGTTTATGACTTATGGCGACCCTAAGGCAATCATAAAGTCTTCTTAGCAAGATTTTTTAAGAGGAGATTTGTCATTGCTTTCTCCTGAGGCTGAAAGCATGTGACTTGCCCGAGATGGGTTTCATGGTCGAGCTGGTAACTGAATCCTGGTCTCCAGAGTCACTGTCCAACACAAAAACCTCTAAGCCACACTGTGCTTTTTGTCTTATAGCTTCATTGTTGTTCTGTTTTTATTAAAGCTGCATGTATAAGAACAATTCTGTGTTCTTTAAAAGGGGGGGAAGAAAATATTTTTTTCTATTTAAAGAACTGGTGAAAACCACACACTGATCTTCTCACTAACTTCACTTGACTGCTGAGATCTTCCACTGGTCCTCACAGCCCAAACGGTAATCTAGCACAGCAAGAAAAGACTTTCATCTGTTGGAAGCATACTCTAGTTCCAGGAAAGGCAGAGGGAGGGAAGGAACCCAAGTGAGACACAACAGATGAAAACGACACTCACTTTAAAAGCAGCTGCCAAAAAATTATTGTTAAGAGGGGAACAATTTTCAAAACTACCAATAATGCCACTGAAAGACAGTCTGGCTCAGTATTAATCACAGAGTGGTGGACCAAAGTGCATCCAAAGGCACAGTCCCATTGTGACTTAAATGTGGGCAAAGTAGAGCCACTCTTCCACACACCCATAATACCTTTGAACCATGTTTGTCTTCTGCCAGCATCATCCAGCCTTGTAATATAAATCCTCACTACAATCTCCTTCATGGCAAAGCTCAACACTTCTTAATAATGTCCTTGGGGGAGGGAGGGAGGGAGGGAGGGAGGGAGGGAAGGAAGGAAGGAAGGAAGGAAGGAAGGAAGGAAGGAAGGTTCTACATTAGCAAGTATGAGTAAATTTAAAATCTTCTAGTCACCATCACAACAAAGAGAGTTACTTACTATTCATCATGAGGACGGGGGAGAAAAACACACAGAAGTGTTTCAGTACTGGCATACTATATATCACCCCAAGCAACTTTCTTAATAGCCCTGTCTGTGTTTTAAGAATTTATGTAAAAGAAAGACATTGCCAAATGAGGTGATAGTGAGGATTAACTGTAACTGAAAAGCATTCAGGTCCCTAACTAGGTCAATAGTCAGATGACAAGAAGTGTGGCAGCACCACAAAGACAAACCAGTTTACTGTGGCCTAAGTCTTCATATGCGACAGTTTATATACAATTATGAGACTTCTCAATAATAGTTCCTTGTGTACTGTGAGGTTCTCTCAGGCTCACTGGGAGCAAATGGAATGGGCCAGAGAGCACCTAGTATGAAAATTAAGGGCTAATGTGCAAGACTGGCCCTACCATTAAGCAGTGGTGAAGTAGGTGCTGGGGCCCAGAGCGGAGTCGGCCATGCAGGCCCCTGTCCTGTCACCACTGAAGATGTAAAATTCAAGTGTTGGTCATGTGGAACTGAGATGCCGATGTCACCTCATCCTTTGCCTCTGGTAGCAAATTATTTTGATAAACCCTTACTAATATGGACTTGATATTAGAAGGAGAACATATAATGTACATGTAGGGGCCACTTCGATGACCAGTAAGGCAGGCATGGTGCCATCAAAGCCAACTTTATCTAAAATAAATAATAAACAAAAACCAAAGAAAACTTAAAATTACCCACAGGTTCTACAAGCCACCATCATGTATACAGTTTCTCAGTCTTAGCATGACCTTTAAAACTGTTTAGCATTTTTAGTTCACAGAAACAGAGAGGTGGCAGGAAGAAATGTACAGCTGAGTGAGGTTCAGTAAAAGTTTTCCAGCCAGGTTAAAGAGAATGTCACTAGTAGCCATGCTGGGGTATGAGATAATGGCCTCTGTTGCAAGAGATGGCATCCAAGCTCAAGCATCTGTCTTCACAGAGATGCTCTACCAATTAGACAGGAGGGAGAGTGATGCACAACAGAGATTATAATTGTTCCGCTATACTACAGAATTAGGGTTGAATGCAAGGCCCAATTCTGAAGGCTTAAAGAACAAAAGGACTGCCATTTCCCTCAAAGTCAGACTGAACAGGAAAAGCAAAGTGCATGTTCTCCAAGCCATGGTCCCTGGACCACTTCTAGAGTGAGGGTCTTTAGCTTGATGTGGCTGCAACGAACAAACCTTCCTTATGATTCTGCCAGCCAGGCTGAGATCATCAGAGGTGGGCTCACTTCATGTCCACAATTGGCTGAGCTCTAACTGGTGGGGAACACAAGATGTGGGTATCTTATTTATTTATTTATGGTATTTATGCCCCGCCCTTCAGCCCGAATGGCTCTCAGAGCGGCTTACAGTTATTATTTTTAATTAGACGGTTCCCTGCCCTCAGGCTTACAATCTAAAAGACACAACACAAAAGGAGAAAGGAACAGTGGTGGGGAAGGGAATGAGGTCCAGTGGTTCTTCTCTCCCTCTGAGGCCTGGACCAAGGCAGAGGGACTGGAGGGAGGGCTCTTCTTCTTCAGACTAGCCCTGGTGGACCTGGGCCTGCCTGGTCACTTCCTCACAGGCTGGAAGATGACAGCTATGGGTAGTAATGCTGAGGGCTTAGCACTCCTGATCTCATACCCCATGCTCCTCACTTCCCTAACGACCACACATCAAACCTTTTAGAATAACTGATACACACAAGAATCTCAGTGGCACTGAAGTCTGGGGCTAAAGAATGTATAGTTAACACACAAACTTGCTAGCCCTAGTATAGTACAATCAGTCCTCCATATCCACCAATTTTTTTTATCCACACAATCAGGCATCCATGGCTGGAAAATATTTAGAAAATATGTAAATTCCAGAAAGCAAACCTTGATGTTGCCATTTTATATAAGGGGTGTCATTTTACTATGCCACTGTATTTAATGGGACTTGAGCATCCACGGATTCTGGCATCCATGGGGGATCCTGGAATCCCCAGCAGATACCAAGGGCTCACTGTATTAACAAAGTCAGCTTTTGTGACCACAGTGGTAAATGTCTTAGAAATCCAGCCCGTGAGGAAAGCTTGATGGAGCTGAATAGATTTAGAAGACTAAAGAGAAGTCTTTGCGTGTAGAAGATGGAGTAACATTGCTTCCTGTTGCTTCAGAGGACAGGTCCTGAACTAATGGATTTCACTGATGACAAATAAGATTCCAACTAAAATTAGGAAGGACTTCTTGACAGTAAGAGGTCTTGGACAGTGCATTACATTAGAAAGGTAGTGGATTCTTCTTCACAGTAGGCTGTTAAACAGAGATCCTGGTAGATTCCTGCACTGACAAGTTGATGGTGGCACATGGGATTCAACTGTAAGCTTCTATGAACTTTCCCACTGTCACCTGGAAGCAACACCAGATGTGAGGTTCCTGACTCCAGTCCTAGAAACTCTGGCACTCTTCCCCTCCAGAGCCGATCCACTGACTACAAGCACCACCAAAAACCTGTAAGACAACTGCAACACACAGAATGTGAACCCGATGTTCCAGGAACACAGGCTGGTCTTCTGCCCCTCAGTCCAACTTAGGGTTTGAATAGTGTTTATTCTATAATGGAGAAGCCACTTTATCTTGTTGGTTAAAGAAAATGGGATGGAAAAATTCATACCATATTTCTCAAGCACGGCAGCTGCCTGAAAGACATCCATGTAGCCCCACTTCCATTTATTGCAGCATTTTGCTTTACAGTCGCAAATCTCATCTGTACTGATATTATATAAGGCTGCTTACATTTTCCTGCAGGCTCCCTCCTTGAATCAGACCGCCAAGGCCTCACAAAGCTCTAGCCTGAATTCAGCAACAAAAGGCCCCCTGCAAAGGCAGCCCGTTTTCTGTGCTAGTGAGAGAAGAATGCCCTGGGGAGAAGGACAGAAAGGAAAGAAATGATCTGTGCCTGGTGAAGAGGTTTGTTCTATGTCCTCTCCCCCCCCCATCTCACTCCACATTCACTCACCCACACTTTAAAAGAAGCAACAACGGGAAGGAGAACACAACAACACAGTGACAGATTATAGGAATTAAAGCCGATGGCTCCAGAGGCGTAGTAGCCATGTTAGCCTGCCACAGCAAAGGCACAAAAGACTCTTTGTCCTTTTAAACCTCGTGGGGAAGTAAAATACAAGATGCACCACAACATGGGGGCCTGTCTTGGGTCTTGTACAAATTGTCACAGCTGGCCAAGTGTAGCCAAAAGCTGCCAAAATTGCAATTCTTTTCATCTTTTTGGTTACAGCCAGCCCCATGGGATATTCCCAATATCACATAGGGACAAAGTATGTTTGAAGGAGGGTGGAAATGAAGTGAACCAAGTCTGTTCTTCTTTTCTGCTTTCTCTTTTACTAAATGGCTGTAAAGTACCAATGAGCAGTAGCACACACACACACACACACAAAAACCCAATAGACTGAGGACGCACAGAAGGCACAAAGTACATTTCTAAGTTGGCATGCCATGTCAGTGGCAAACTGCAATGATAGTTTCATCCTCCTCATCATTATAATCACCACCATTACTGTCATCTCCTTCCTTAAATCAGGAGCATTACAAAAAGATGCTTAGGAATGCATGCCGAACACAAGCTGCATTTTGCATATCCCTGATTTACCTGGATGTTACTATATGAATGCATTTGCCAATGTGGAACGTGCCTGTCTGTCCTTGAAGTAATAACAGCAGACCAGAAATGCGAAGGAGGAGAGGGGCAAGCTCCTTGCTGGGATGGTGCACATTTCCAACCCAGAGCCCGTTCCAGCACACTGACCAATTTGAAAATCCATAATCTGTCCACCTGAGAAACCAAAGAAGCCACCGCTTCCCTTTTATCTGACTACAGCACTTAAATTCAACAGAAGAAATCCTCTGAATTATATACACGAATCCCATTTTGAAAGAAAAGCGAGATATATAACTAATAAATAAGTAACATGCTCTCAGCCTATGCTGTCATGGCACTAGTATTCCTCCATAATTTTAGCTGGTTCTCCCAGGTCTGATTCAACTTAATTAAAAAGCTATTATTATTTTGTCAAAATTATGCAATATCACATATGTTAATCTTTTATTTAAAGTTGTCCGGCCTAAACCCTCTATATTATGCTAGCTAAAAAAAAAACCAACCTATACAGATATATAGTTGGCCCTCCACATTTGTGGCTCTAACTATTTATGGTTTTGATTGAGGCTTTGATTTTTGTAGATTTGATTATTTGTAGATTTGATTAATACGTTCTCTCTAGGAATTTCTAGGTCCTCCAATGCAACTCTGATGGAATTTGCCTACAGAGTTGCACTGGAGGATCTAAAGATTACCAAAGAAAACAGTTCTCTAGGCATTTGTAGGTCCTCAAGTATGATTCTGTTGTCAACCTCTGGCAGATGTTGATCATACAGTTGCACTGGAGGACCTGGAGATTCCTAGAGTGGTGTTCTCACAGATAAAAACATAGTGGCTTTTTATCTGTGGTTTTTTCACTTTCACAGGGGCCCCTAACCCTAGCAAATGTGGAGGGACCAGTATAATATGTTCTCTCTAGGAATCTCTAGGTCCTCCATCACAACTCTGCCAGAAGTTGGCCATAGAGTTGTGTGAGTGAGCCTAGAAGTTCCTAGAGAAAACACTTCTCTGGGCATTTGTATGTTCTCCAGCATGATTCTATGATCAGCCTCTGGCAGATGTTGACAAGAGAGTTGCACTGGAGGACCTGGAGATTCTTAGAGAGGCCTTCTCTTAGGTAAAAAGTATAGCGGTTTTTTATTTGCAGTTTTTCCACATCCACAGGGGTCCTGTGCCCCTAACCCTAGCAAATGTAAAGGGACCACTGTATATCAATATACACACATGTGGAGGCAGGCAGGTTGCAGGCACACGCAAATACAAACTATTTAAATAACAATGACAAATATTTATTTCATAAACAGTGCTTCTAATTAGCTAGGTGTAAAGGAGACCTACAACAAAATGTTGCAGCCTCTGTCACCTAACACAAATACAGTGGGACCTCCATATCCACGGAGGAACCATTCTGGACCCCCCAACCCCAACTTTTTTTACAAAAAAAAAAGTGGGACCTTAAGTCCTGTCCTCCTTAATGGAAGTGCAATGTGTGCACACCTGCTAGTGTGGCTGCATGCATGTATGGCCACTGGGGACAATGGGGCTTGCCATCGCGGATGCTCAGATCCATTGATGGCAAGCCCACAGATACAGAGGGCCGACTGTAGATCAAGACAATGTACTGGAGTGTAGTGCACAAGGATAAGTTATCATCCAAAAACAGAAAAGTGTGCTCAGCAAAGGATGACATGAGCACTTGGCACCTCTGGCAATTGGGACCAGGAGATTAACCTGGGAATCTCCACTCTCAAAGGTCATTTCTTGTTCTATCACACCTTGCCTCCAAAATATTCAGGGGGTTTCCATGCCACATTTCTTATCTATAAAATGGAATAATAACCATGCTTGCTATGACTCTCATATAATAATGTAAGTACAGGTATAGTAGAAATGAAACTCACCAGCTTCAAGATGGATATGCTGAGGAATCAGGAAAAAGATGGTTAAGGCAGTGCATTCTGGGTTCATCAAAGAACGCGCGCACACACACACACACACACACACACACACACACACTTAAGTTAAAAGAAAGGTGAACAGGAATCCCAGAGTATCATCCTGCTACTGCCATTGATGGATGGCTTCGGTATGTCATTTTTGTTCATTCCATTTAACAGAAACTTTCCAAGTTCTGGCTTTTTATGGCTTTCAAAGTTTTAAAAATTCAACTAAGCAAATTCAGGTAACAAATTTAATTTAAAACCGCATCCGATTAAACATACAAGGAATGAGATTAGTAAAAAATCTAGCAGGATAAAAATGAAATCTCAGGGGCTTTTTAATGTCCACCAGAGAATTTTTAAGAAAGGTTTTCAAAATGGAGAATTCCACAAGCCTAGGGCCCTCACTCACAAAGTCCTGTGGCTCAAAGATCCCACCCAGCTAAACCAACTCCAAGGACAGGATCACAAAGCAAAGGTTGTGAAGCCAGTCTCAGAGCCCAGGCTGCTTCACATCATATCAGGGTGGACAATGGAGGCAAATGTTTTGTGGCATGAAAGAAGAGCCTAGACACCAAAAGTATTATTATGACTAGATTTTGAACAAAATGATTTTTCTGAACAGTCTTTGAAAGCATTAAAATTTCAGAAGAAGAGTTCTCGTAGCATCCAAATCTTCATGTGCAATCTTATTTATTATCCCACCTTTGTCCCAACATGTGATCTAAGATGGATCAAAGTATAGATTAAAGGAAGAAGAGCTGAAAAACAATGATTAGGGTTTGTTTGTTTTTTAAAAAAACTATTACTGTATATACTCGACTATAAGTCGATCTCATGTATACGTTGAGAGCAGGTTTGGGGGCAAAAATTATAGATTTTGATATAACCCATGTATAAGTCGAGGGTGAAACTTAAGAGGCATGTAACAAAGAATGTAAAGGATGAAGGAAAGGAAACTGATGCCAAAGCATACTGCTATGTTCCCAACTGGACAGTCAAAAATGCCAAAAGCACCACTGCAGGGGAAAGAGTACAGGGGTTCGGTACTTCTTTTAGGTTCTCCCGGGGTCGACTAAGCTCTTATCTTTCGCCACTCTACTCAGAAAAGGGGATGGTTTCTTTTTAAATAAGAGTTAAGTTGAATTGACCCGTGGATAAGTCAACCTAGGTTTTTTGGATCAAGTTTTTGACTAAAATGTCTAGAATTATACATGAGTATATACAGTAAATAATAATTTTTTAAAAACACCATTAATTTAAAACAGTAGGAGAACAACTGAAAGCATAAGAATAAGAATTAAATATGGTACACACTCACCATTAAAAAACCCTTCTGCAACTAGCCATTAATCGTCAAAGACCTGTTTAAATAAAAAGGTCTTTACTTGCTGGTTGAAGGACAGTGGTGACAAATCAAGCCTAGCCTCTCATGAAAAGGAATTCCACAACTTCGGAGCAACCACCAAGAAGACCCTTCACAAGTCCTCACCATATGGGCCTGTTACAATGGTGGGATGGAGAGGAACCCTGCCAACAAAGATCTCAACACTCAGGTAGGAGCATATAGGAGTCATGGCCTTTCAAATCCAAGATGTAACATCTGTCATCACCAAGCTTTCAGAGAAAATACAATGGAAGCTACCCAAAGTGAAACGTCTTCTTGAAATCTTTTTTCAAGCTCAACAGGTAACATCAGAACCGCATGAATGTCTAAGCAGACTTAGATAGCTGCCATTAAATATTTGTTAATTGGTTGATGACGTAGTTAAAGTGTTTAAATAACATCTTTATACTGGCCACTAGGATTATTTACTTTACAGAAGCTGGCATTGATAATAGACGGGCAAATATAGAACAGAACCGTTTCTTTTAAAAATGCCTAACTTACTTGACTCATCAAATGCTCTAATCCTGGCTAATGTTTGGAGGAGTTCTCCTCTGGTTTTAAAATATGCACAATAATCTCACAAATTATATTGACAAGGCAAACAGAAACAGAACACTGTGCATTAATAAGAGAGGTTTGTCAAACAGTATGCTCTTGATAGCTGCATTAATACTTCCTGGTCAATAAAGGTTTAGAAGAGTAACCTGTCGGCACTTTACGGCACATACAATCCAGCATAAATATTTATGGCTGTGGTTGGCTTCTGGTGCTTGAGATGGAGGCTTAAAAAAAAAAAAAAAAACCACACACACCAAGCAGTTTATAACTTTCAAGAGCTGCTGTGCAAAAAATGGAAGGCCTACAGACAAGGTATGACGCTATAGGAAAATGCTTCAACAGATCTAGGCGACTTTATAACTAAACTCTGAACCAATTGTTTTAATGGCTGCAATTCTGTATTACCTACTAGTATTCGAACTACTATTCCAAAATGTAGCTGCGTTAGTCTGGAAAATCAGTATGCAACGGGATCTTTTAGCATGTTAGAGACTAACTGAAAGGAAAAAGTTGGTAACATGAGCTTTCGTAGACAAGTCTATGGAAGTTCATACTACCAGCTTCTTTTTTTAGTTAGTCTCAAAGATGCTACAAGGTCCCTTTGTGTAGCTAAGTAGAGTCTACCAGCCCCAATACTGGGCATCAGGATTGTGAGTAACATATTGAATAATGAATACCTAGAGATCACGAATATGAACCAGTCATGAATGTGTAACTCTAGGTTACACATTTTTAGCTGACTTATTGAATTCTGTCCAATATTTTTTGACCTGGAGACTCAGCCTCAGGCTCAACCCTAGCCTTCAAGATCAAACTCATCTATATAGCTTGTCCTAGGCAGGTTTACCATGATTGACTGGCATTGGAACAGGTTAGAAAAAAGATGATATTGGGAATGTGTTGGGTTGTGCAGTGAAAACATCAACCATTGTGCAGCTACTTCAGAATTAAAGCAAATACCATGCAGGAGATCATTAGGAAAGGAACTGAAAACAAAACAGCCAGTACTGCTTTTATCCAAACTGCTTTTATCCCGATCCACTCATGCATTAAAGCTCTAAACTGTTTAAAAACTGTTTTAATAGTTTTGTTTTAACTTGTCATGCTATATAATACATTTTTAGCCTGTTTAAATTATTTACTGTACATACTCATGCATAAGTGTAGAAATTTAGGTCAAAAAACTGACCTGAAAAACCTGAGTCGCCTTATCCATGGGTCAATGAAAGCACTGTATCTTAACTCTTATTTAAAAGAAGGAACTATCAAGAGTATAATCTGTCCTGGAAGCACTGACCTCCTCTACTCTCTCATCCATCCAGCCTTAAGAGTAAGCACAAAGAGTTATGTCTCCTGGAATTTTGTAAGTTCTTTGATTTGATCTGCTTCATGTTTTAGATCCTCTGCTATATGCCCCCAAATTTTACCCTGACTTATCCACAGGTCATAGCAAAATCCATAATTTTGGTGCCCAAATCTGCCCTTGACTTATACATGAGGTCGACTTATAGTCGAGTATATACGGTAATATTGTTTATCTTACTGGTTAAGCTGATTTTATTGTATTTAATCAACCTGACATCATATGACACAGGACAAGATATACATTTTTCCTGACAGGTTTTCCCTGTCATTGAAAAGGGACACTCTAAGAACACTTTGCAGGCACAGCAGTGACAATGTTGTGCAGTAAGCATTTTCAAAGATGGCATTCTCCAACTTTAATTGTAGTTTAAAAGCCTTGTGTAGTAATGTCCCCAGTCTCTCTCTCTCTCTGTCCCACACTCCAACCTCCCCTCTCTATCATCCACCTCTTTAAAGAAATATATTCTTGGGCCAAAGAAGGAAATGTTGATCGCATGAACGATATGGCTTGCTGTTGCTCCTATGTAATGTAACTTATAAATTTTAAAGATCAATACTTAAAATTGTGTAGCTCTGTGTTGAGAGATGATATGATAACCTTGTTTAAATATTTGAAGGGATGTCATATTGAGGAGGGAGCAAGCTTGTTTTCTGCTGCTCCAGAGACTAGTACCTGGAGCAATGGATGCAAGCTGCAGGAAAAGAGATTCCACCTCTACATTAGGAGGAACTTCCTGACAGTAAGGGCTGTTCGATAGTGGAAGATGCTGCCTTGGAGTCTGGTGAGTCTCCTTCTTTGGAGGTTTTTAAAGAGGCTGGATGGCCATCTGTCTTTGGTGCATTGATTGAGAGTTCCTGCATGACAGAATGGGGTTGGACTGGATGGCCCTTGTGGTCTCTTCCAACTCTATGACTCTATGATCATATGTATAGTAAATGCTGGTGGCACCCAGAAAGCAAACAGAAATGTGTGATTTTACTAAATGCACATGCATTTCTCCAATTTTCAAAAACCTACAGATGTCACAACAATGGCTAGTTTTTAGAAAAGAAAAGAAAACCAACCGAACTTCAGAGAGCAAGAATAAAGAGGGGTGGGGAAAGGGAAAGAGAACTGGCCATAACAAAATTAAAATAGTTCAGAGGATTAAATACAAGAATGTGCCAAAATGGAGCATACCACATGAAAAATTAGACGATCAGATGGAAGTAACACTAGACCTAGCAATTACCTCACGCTGTTTCCCACCCTTTAATTAACATCAGCAAACAAAGAAAAGGAGAGATTCTGCAATGTTCCAAAGGAAATATGGCCAAAGAGGCTGCTGGGATTCCTTAAAAATAATGACTTCTGTTTCTGGATGTGCTTTTTTGTTGTGGGTCTTCTTGTGGGTCTGAAGCTTACAGAGGTGACCCTCAAACTTTTACCACTCCTGCTGTGGGATAAAAACCATAACCTCCTAAAAAAAAAGGCATGGCTCAGACCATTCATTTCCCCACCTGAGCCTCTCTCTGGATGGCTGCCACATTCTGTCAAGGGTTTAGCAGACACAAGTCTATACACACCTGAATCCAGGTGGCGTTCCAACCCACTACTTCTCCTTTTTGCAGGGTATCAAGTGAAACGTGATTCAAGGGTCTGGCAAGAGATTAAAACATCGCAGGAGAACAACTCAGGCAGAAGCAAGACACTGTTAAACAAAAGCAAGTTTTATTTAAGGAGACGGACCATAAAATACAGGATAACGTGTACAGAAAATTGCTATGCATTGTTGTGGAGAGAGCCAATCTGGTGTAGTGGTTTGAGCTCTGCAGAGCAGGGTTCAAATCCTCACTCAGCCATGCAAACCCACTAGGTAACCTTGGGCAAGTCACTGAACAAATCTTGACAAGTATAGGTGACAAGTGTGCCTTAGTGTTGCCGTAAGATGGGGAAAACAACTGTTGTGAAATGAATGATTTTAAAGCAAATGAAGCCTAACTTCTCATTAGAACTCAAGATGACTAAAATGAGGCTGCCATACTTTGAATACATCTTGAGATGAGATGACCAGCTATAAAAGGAGACTACATTACAGGTGGATAGATTCCATCAAGGAAACCACAGCTGCTCTGAATTTGCAAGACCTGAGCAGGGCAGTTGGTGACTGGGCTCCCAGTGGTCTTCCATTCATAGAGTCACCATAAGTCAAAGTCCACTGGATGGCAAATAACAACAGCATATATGGAAAAAAATTAAAAAGTAACTAATACTTGCATGGCAGAATGGGGTTGGACTGGATGGCCCTTGTGGTCTCTTCCAACTCTATGATTCCATGATTCTATAATACTTAGCTAGTCTCGACATACTACAAGCCTGACCACAGCATGGGCTTTTAAAAGTAATTCTTCACAATTACAATTACAAACACTTTCATATATATACATAGCAAAGGGTTGCCAATATATGCACAATTTTTAAACATTAAATTATTTGCTCAAAACTAAGATTAAAAAATTCAAATTATCTGAATATTACACGCTCAAGCCTTCCCATCCACAAGAAACAACACAAACCAACCCTCAAAGCATATATTCCACCCCTATAACTATCATAGTAGTTACTGTAAAAATATACAGTCACACTGCAAAAAAGTGAAGCTAATTTTAACAAGTCACAATTATGATAGAACACATTTATATATTTGCTATTAGGAAAGGAATTAATTACAAGTAATTTTCTATTTGTCCCTAACTACTCCCAAACACTGAATTAGAGGTGAAATACAAAATGAACCCAGATTTATTTAAGGCATTTGAATTTTTGGATTCATTTAAGGCATTTGAATCTCAACCCATCACAGCCCTAGAAGTGAAGTTGATATAAAACAAGTAAAAGCATTTTAAACATTAAACACATGAGTAAGAATAATTAAAAACTAAAACTATTCTTTTAAACTAGTTCTTAAACCACATAAAATTAAAAATAGCTAAAAATTACAGCCATAACATCTATCCCTAACTTTAAGAAGCAAAGGTCACATGACATAGCATGGTTTTCACTATTAACTGTAAAGTCAGAAAGCGGATGGAGCCAGTCTGCCCTCCCTCCACAGTTAGATGCTCCTGTTTAAAAAGCCCTGTTATGTGTACCCATCAACCCAGCCTCACAGGCATCCACTGAAGATCTTAGATTTCTGGCAGGCTTAAATGGGAGGGATAAGTATTTACGACACCAGATCTGATGATCATAAGGTTGGAAGGTTGGCCATTCGAGGCCCAAGTGCCATATGATGGGGTGAACTCCCACCACTAGTCCCTGCTTCTGCCAACCTAGAAGTTTGAAAGCATGAAATGAAAGTAGATAAATAGGGACTACAGTCATCCCTCCATATTTGCAGCTTTGGTATTTGCGGATTTGATTATTCACGGATTTCATTAATATGTTCTCTCTAGGACTGTCTAGGTCCTCCAGTGCAACTCTGTAGTCAACTTTAACTAAAGGTTGCACTGAAAGACCATTTGTAGCTATTCCAGTGCCATTCTATGGTGAGTGTATGTTGAACATTGACCACAGAGTTGCACTGGAAGACCTAGAGATTCCTAGAGAGGTGTCCTCTCAGGTAAAAACAGTGTTTTTGTTATTTACAGTTTTTCCATATTCACGGGGGTCTTGCTCCCCTAACCCTAGCGAATATGGAGGGACAACTGTACTTCGGTGGGAAGGTAACAGTGTTCAGTGCAGTCATGCTGACCACATGTCCACCGGAGTTGCCTTCGGACAATGCTGGCTCTTCTTCGGCCTAGTAACGGAGATGAGCACCACTACCTACAGTTGGTTATGACTAGACATTCATGTCAAGGGAAAACATTTACCTCTTTTAATTTTCCAAATATCCTGGCCCTAAGACATTTAGGGGTTTATACGTTAAGATCAACACCTTGGATTGAATTAGCAAGACAAATACCATATATATTCAACTATAAGTTGACTTCATGGATAAGTCGAGGGCAGATTTGGGGGCCAAAATTATGGATTTTGATATGACCCGTAGATAAATTGAGGGTACCCAATATCCCTGCCACATATCATTGTCTGAAAATATGATCTTCTGAACCAAAGCCTTTGAACGTGAACAAACGCAAGTACTTTATAATGTGTCCAAAATAATGCTCCTTGAATCCAAGAAACTGTCTATCCTGACAAGCAGCAACATTTCAACAAATGTCTCTCAAATGTCTCTGTACTAACATTTGTCCCTTGAACTACTCAGTGAAATAATTAGCTAGCTCTCTCTTGTAACAGCCACATTCTTCTAATCATTTAACTTGGCTCAGAGAGCCAGTTTCTCCTGCATGATACGGTCATAGAAACATTTTCTGGGAAGGAGTCAAGGCACGATCAACTGAGTTCTGAAGCCCCCTGATGAAAAAATGGACTGGTTTGTACTAAGCTACCACAGATGTCATCTAAAATACCCTAAGGCTGCAAAGCCTCTACTAGAATAAGCCTAATAGGATAAACACCACGTTAACAAGACACAGCTTATATGTGACATGGATTCCAAAGGTTTGTTTTAGTCTTGCACCATTATAATTTTCATGGACATGTTGTTCAGGTCTGTACAACTGCAACCATTCAACCTTGTCCATCCCAGATTATGCCAATTAATATCAGGTGTTTATTTTCATGGACAACCTCCTCTGAACAAATCTTGCCAAGAAAACCCCTTGGGTGACCATAAGTTGGAAAACGACTTGAAGGCATACAATAAAATCTATACATTTTCATTTCTATCTGGCTCTTTGTTGTGATGGAGCTCAAAGTGGTCTCCCAGTCAGGTAATGATCAGACCCAGAATGATCTTCAGCAAGTTTTCTCTTCCATGTGCCTTTGGGGTATATTTCAGGCATGGGAGCACAGAGTGTCATTTTAGTGGTCAGCAGGAACAAGCCACTACAGAAACTTATACTTCCAAAAAGAGTACTCTTCTGCAATCAGCTAAGGATGAAGGTTTAGAATTCCTCTAAAAACTGTAAATAGTCCATCATTAGCTACAAAAACTACACCACTATTTTAAATCATCATAAAATAAGAAGCTCCTTCCAGTAGAAATCAGAGCCAAGTTAAAAGGATGGTCCAGTCCACTCCCATGACTGTTATTGCAATATTTTACTTTGCATCAACAGGGAGACATGCAGGCAGAGGGGATTATGATTCATGAACCTTGTTCTCTATGCATTTAGGGAATGCAATGTTTTCATGTTTTGCCCGTCGTGACATGCCCAATCTCAAGCCTGATGGAACAGTACAGGAGAAGTGGAAAGAGAAGAGGTGGAGATGCCTTTCCTAACAGCCAGCCTTCGTGACAACTGGCACATGCCACCAGCTTCATTTCCCAGTTTATGGCTAATGTTGCAGTCTTGACATATTTATACATTCCAGAACATTTTCTGGCACAAGGACTGTTTGCCCGCTTAATTTTGTTTTGCTGCTCTCTGCAGCTGTGAGCTGATGCTCCTTCAGAAAGAAACTGACTTCTCACTTGTCATTTTCATTGCAAATGTGAGGAACCATTTATTCTTTATATATGAAAAAAGAAAACTCCTTTTAATATATTCCAGCTACATCCAAAGAAAGTGAAAGAGCAATTTCACCCTCTGTTGTTACATTTGAGGTAAAAGGAAACTGCTTCAGAATGCATAAAATCTGCAGCTAAATGTGTACTTTTAAAAAAGATCTGTTGCCCGATACACTGTGACTTTGCTATTAAAATGCACTAATTAGTCTAGTGGGGCTTTTTTCCTCTGCTCAATTTGAGCTGGGTCCACAAGGCCCTCCTGGTTTTCTCAAAGGTAAGCCAAATCCCCTTTTAGCATGACATTTCTCTAATAAGAATATCTCTAACTGCTAGGTGATGTTTGATGTAAATTATAAAAGGCAAGAAGGAACATCTCCCCTTGATATGAATATCCATTTAGAACTTCTCTAAATGTATTTTAATTGACATCTGCATGCAGCAGAACCAAAGCCATGACTTGCGATAGTTCTCTACTATAAATGTATTCCTTTCATTTTTTAAATCAATTGTAACATAAAGTGACATAGAGAAAAGGAAGGCAGCAAAACCATTAACCCAGAGGCTTTCTTTAACCTCTTAAAGACTTTTCTGAAAGATGCAAGGGGATGTTCTTTGTTTCAGACAGTGACTAGATACTTCCAAATACTCTGTGCTAGTTTTAATGTCACTTTAATTGCCAGAAACTTCAGATAGCACAAACTTCCTGAGACAAACACCAGTTATCTTAAAGTAGGGCCAGGAAACCTAGCCCCCCTTCAAAAGGCATTTGGTGAATTCTAACTTCCCCCAGCACCCCTGAGGGACAATGGGAGATGTAGTTCAGGGGCAGGGACATTGGGTGTTGTAGTTCAGCAACACTCAGAAGTACACTGTTCCTCCCACCCCAACAATGAAGGAACGGCCTTTCCACTTTCCAGTTATTTTGTCACAAAGACATTCCTTGGGTAAGTCCATCCCTTGCTCAGGGCTATTCCCTTCTCCGTCAGCCACCCAGCATGCCACACCAGAACATTCCAGCAAACCAGAAGTGACCTAACATCCCTTCTGGTCATTGGAACTTCAATCCATTGGTTCTCATCCTAGTCTCTGGAGCAGCAGAAAACAAGGTTATTCCATCATCAGCATGCCATCTCTTCAGATATTTAATTATAGCTATCATGTCACTTCTCAGTTTTCTATTCTCCAACTTAAACATACCCAATTCTCTAAGTCGATCCTTGTAACACTTGGTTCCCAGACTTCTAGTTATCTTGGTTGTCCTTCTCTAAACACAATTTAGCTTGAACTGTGGTGTCTGGAGCTAGACACAATATTCCAGCTGAGGCCTAACCAAAGCTTATGGAACTCCTAAGGGGAATCAGGCTATATCCATACCTATTCTGTTTAATTTGGACTTGCCTAACCCAGATACCTATTCCTACTTAGCCAGAGAAAATCTCCCCTACTAGATCTATCTTATCAAACACTTTTGGCTGTTGAGGGTATCATAACATAAGAATGGCAATTCTCAGTGGGCATTTCAGGTGATAAAGGTGTACCATTTTATTTTCTTTCTCTGCTGCTAATGAAAGAAAAGGCTGTCTTACTCATCCTTTCTTTTCTTTTCATCTCCAACAGAAGGCTCCCCAACAGTGGGGCCATTCAGACTACTTTTTGTACTAAATTGTAACCCAGATTTAAAGTCGGAAGTTCCCACTGGCACCGGTTTAAACACATCAAAACTAGGGTCTTGCACACCAGATGCAGGGCAAATCCCCTTTAGCAGGGGTAGGCAACCTGCGGCCCGCGGGCCGGATGCGGCCCGGCAAGGCCTTGGGACCGGCCCCAGCCCGGTTCTGCCGCCGATTGCCGCCGGGGCCTTTGGCCTCTCACGCGCAGGGGCAATTGTCTATAGAAGCCTCAGAAACATGCATTTATATTAACATTTTTTTAAAAATCAGCAAATTTTTTCCTGTGTCCTCCACTTTTTAAAAAAGTGTCCACCAATTGAAAATTTTGTCCTACATTTGTCCCAGTTTATTTATTTAAATTTTTAAAAAATTATTTAATTATTTATTTTTGGGCTTCGGCCCCCCAGTTGTCTGAGGGACAGCAACCCGGCCCCCGGCTCAAAAAGGTTGCCTAGCCCTGCCCTTTAGAGTGTTTTTTTTCGAAAGTGGATTATTTCCCCTACCTTTTTGGAAAACCCGGTTCTTCCCTGCTGCCGGCAAATGTGAACTTGGCCCTGTTCATGATCTGGTCAAGTTCAGGGACGGGATTTATGTCAGAGGGAGGACAGAGAACGGAACATGCCTCCTTCTCTCTCTCTCTCTCTCTCTCTTGTAAATTTATTTTTGACAGATTATGCGAATGCTTGTTCCACAGGTTGATACACATTGATAGAATTGTCTGATTGTGCTACATTTCCCTTTCGTTTGCTTGCTGCCGGCACAACAGGTCACTCTGCAAGTGGCATTTTTTAAAGTGTGTGTGTGTGTGTGTGTGTGTGCGTGTGTGTGACAGAATATGTGAAAGCTTGTGTTTTCTTTTAAATTTGGCAAATTGATTCAATGTGTGAATGCTTTTGCTACATATGTGTATGTAAGGAGAGATGGCACTCAAGGGTGGCAATCGGAGGGAAAGCAATGAAAGAGGATGCAAAGATGGCATTCTGAGGTGAGGTATTATTATTGTTGTTGTTGTTGTGACAGATTATGTGTATGCTTTGGGCTGGAAGGGAAGAGGATGGCATTGGGGGGGAGGCAAGGGCTTCGGAGGTGGCATTGGGCTGGAAGCGAAGGGAAGGGAAGAGGCTGGCATCCTTGAGGGGGAGGCAAGGGCTTCGGAGGTGGCATTTGGCTAGAAGGGAAGGGAAGGGAAGAGGCTGGTATACGGGGGGAGGCAAGGGCTTCAGAGGTGGCGTTGGGCTGGAAGCGAAGGGAAGGGAAGAGGTTCCAAAGAGGAGGAAATGCTGGGCTGGAAGCGAAGGGGAAGCTAGAGGCTGGCATTCAGAGGGAAGGCTGTGGAAATCCATGACTTTGGGGAGTCACACTCTCTCAGCCTCAGGGGAAAGGCAATGGCAAATCTCCTCAGAACCAATCTTGCCAAGAAAACCCCAGTAGGGAGTCGTTTTAAGGTTGCCATAATCTGTAATGACACAAATACACACAACACACACATGCACCTGGAGGTTTTTAAATTTGACAAGTTGACAGAATATGCACACACTGCCGCCATTTTTTTTTAAAAAGGAGGGGGGGAAGAACCAATTCTGTTGGCCAATGATTGTAGGATATGTCACCTTTGACGAAAGTGGAAGTGAATTTGATTGACAACAGAGGAGGCTCCATTTTAAAGCGGTACTGCAAATGTGAACTTCAGAGGGGCAAATTGCACCGGTCAAGGTAAAGGGTAGTGAGAACTTCTACCCGGGGGATTAGGTATGGGGGCAACCGGATCTGCCCAGTTCCTTCCAGAGCAAATGGGCTAGTGAGAATGGGGCCTTAGCATATAAAAAAGTGGGATATGTGGTTTTCACTGCAACTTGTCTTCCGATTCCAGAAAACAAAAGACCTGCATCCACCTGATGTGTTTCTCCCAAGGAAGGCAAGACTAGACTGCAGAGGAGTAAAAGCCTCAAAGTGGGCTGTAAAAGTAGTAGGTTCCCAACCACCAAAAATGAAAAGAAAAGAAAAAGAGATTTCCCATGCTTGCTCTGCAACCCGCCCACCCCCACAAGTCATTCAGTGAATTAAAACCATTCCCTGAACATTAAAGATACCGAGAAACTGCCAAGCAAAAACATCTCCAAGCTGTATGAAATAAACAGTCTGGTGGGGCAATCAAACTTTCCTAAGTTTCAAGGGAAGGGAAACAAACCATTAAACATTTTTATGGGTGAAGGAATGCAGAAAGATGACACCCATTTGTCACACACCTTGGCTTTTTTCAAAAGCCAGAAGCAGCAGCAGCAAACTAGCTAGGCCAGTTTTCCATCATCATGGCACAAGGATTGAATATCAGTTATATCACTGATCGGGGATTCTCGGCCCCTTCCTGTACTCTTTGGAACATTAAAGCAAGTTCAGGTTAACAGCAAAGCTCTAAATGGTTGAAGCCCAAAAAGTTTAAGAAGATCACCTCCAGCCACGTATTTTCAAAAACATGTGGCTACTCGTCTTGCAATGTACGGATAAGGATGGCAAACAAAAAGAATTGATGGAAGTAGTCCTGAAGCTACTGCTGGGGGAAATCAGAGCATGCCCGAAGTCCCTTTCAACTTATTAGATACACCATTCGTCATGCATGTAAAATTGTGAAAAGTCATACTGCTTGCATAATGCCTTTTTTGAAAGGAGAGGGAAATATACCCCACAGAACCTTACAAAGTTTCATTGCACCAATCAAGAACATGTACTTAGAAAGCAGCAATGTTAGCATCAAATAGCTACTACCAGAAACCCTTCTAAATACTCCCTGTTGCTTATATGTAAAACCTTACCACCACCCTCATGTTAGCACCGGAGGAATTTAGAAAGGCTTCTGTAGCATAAAGTATTATTCTATTTGATGTCTTTATTTAAACCCCACCTTTTCCCCAATGGTGAAAAGCAGGTTACATAATAAAAAAGACTACAGGTAAAACCATATTTATGGAGCAGCAATCTGAGTGTCAAACTAGCACTCTAAGAAACCAGGATACAAATTCACACTCAACCATGGAAAAGTTACATCCTCTCGGCTTCAGAGAAAAGCCATGGCAAACCTCCTTGGAATAAAACTTGCGAGGGAAAACTTTGTGATCTAGTGTGGTCTAGTGGCTTGAGTATTATACTAGAGCTGCCCCTGCACTGCAGAATTAATGTAGTGTGATAGCATTTTAACTGCCACAGCTGAATGTTACAGAATACTGGGTTTTATAGTTTTGTGAGATTTTATCCTTTTCTTCCAGAGTTCTGGTGCCACAACAAACTACAAATCCCAAGGTTCCATAGGGTGGAGCCAAGGCAGGTAAAGCAGTGTCAAAGTGCATTAATTCTGCAGTGTGGCAGCAGCCTCATTATTACCCAAGACTGAGTCGAAATCAATTCTGATGTATACAGTTGTTGTTGCTGTTTTCCCACTTTCGCCCCAAAATTGGCATGTCTCCTTGTAGACTTCTCTTTCATAATTACTAATAAAATGGCAAACACTTTTATGCACCTTAAAGTAACTGGCTTACTGTAATGTGAAATTTTATTATTGTTGCTGTCGTCTGCCTTCAAGTCATTTCTGGCTTATGGAAACCCTAAAACGAACCTATCATGGTAAGATCTGTTGGGGGATGCCTTGGCCCCCCCCCTGAGGCTGAGACAGTGTGAGCTGCCTAAAGCCACCCGCTGGCTTTCCATGGCCAAGTGAGTATTTGAACCCTGGTCTCCAATGTCATAGTACAAACATTCAAATCAGCACACCACACTGGCTCTCTTGTGAAATTTTATGTCAATGTACATTAGTTCATTAGATGTACCCTCGTTTCTGATTAAACAGATTGTTGTCTACTGACAAATTAGCCAGTTTCTCAGATGTCACGGTATTTTGTATCTGCTGTCTGCAACTACTACCCAACCAAGTGTGGGAGGTGTTATTCAAGCAGAACACTAACAAGCTGGTAGATAAAATATAGTGAATTGTACAATGTTGGCCAACATTCTTTGACCACACATGTGCAAAAATATATAATTATCAGCTAGATTAATGGGTTTAAAACAGGTATTTAGCATTAAATATTGCTCACAATTATCTCTCATGCATGTGAAATTTCAAAGCAAAATCTTATCTCAAACACACAAGATAATTAGAGTTGAGCTGAATGTGGGATTCACTGAAACATACTAAAACCAGGAGCCTCCAAGCTTTGACTAAGTACAAAAATTAAAGTAGGACTGTGAATATTTACCCTTGAAATCAAAACATTTTCACTCAAATTCCCTGCTTTTTAAGTTCGAAAGGTTTGTTAATAAGGGAGTTCTCTTTGTCAGACTACATAAATCTCTAGCACTGGTTTTTCCACCCAACCTTAAAGACTTTTCCATATTTACCGTGATCTTAACCAAGCCATCACCTCTGGTTCTTGCAAATTTAACATGAACACACAAGGAAAGGAGAGCCTATTTTCAATGCTAATCGAATTATTCTCATCAGTGAACTGTGGCCTGCTCCAAGAAAGTGTCTTGTTAGCTACATTGCAACACAGCTAAAACCAACAATTTACTCTTTCCTCACATCATCAATAACAGAGTGACATGCCTTTTACCTGCATCCTCCTCGCCATCTGAAGTACTGAATGAATGACTAAGAGGGAGTGAATGCGACAGCTCCAGTGTAACTACACACAGAGACACACTACCCAAAGCACAACACACAATATAAGGAAACAGGGTGCTCCATTTGGGTGAACCAGGTATAATCCCCTAGTACAGTGATGGTGAACCTATGGCACGCATGCCAGAGGTGGCACTCAGAGCCCTCTCTGTGGGCACATGTGCCATCACCCCAGCACAGTTTGCCAGAGTTTGTTACTAGAAAGCCAGAGGGACATGGCACTTTGCAATAAATAAATAGGTTTTGGGTTGCAGTTTGGGCAGTCGGCCCCTAAAAGGTTCATCATCACTGCCCTAGTAAGATCATATACCAACCACTGTGGGGTAGCGGTTTGAATGTTGGGACTAGGACTATGCGAAACCAGGGTTCAACTCTCCACTTAACCATGGAGACCCACTGGGTGACCTTGGGGAAGTCACACTCTCTCAGCCTCAAAGGACGGCAGATTTCTAAAGTACAGGTACAGGAGAGACGTTGGGTGCTTCAGGTCAAATCCCCACAATCCAGCTAAGCATTCCTGTTTGAAAAAGAGAATGCTTATTCTAGCATGGTCCCTTGTCTTCCCTAAAACCACAACATGTAAGGTATTTTATTAATTCATTTGGACTTGTATTCCACCTTTCATGATACACAGGAGGTTCAAACCAAAAAAAACCAGACAGCTTCATTTATATACCGCTTCATACCGAACTAGCAGTGTCTAAGTGGTTTACAGCTGTAAGCTAATTACCCCCAACAATCTGGGTACTAATTTTAGCAACCTCCTCGGAAGGATACAAGCCTGAGTCAAGCCTGAGCCCTTTGGCTGGTATTGAACTCGCAACCTTATGGTTTTGAGTGAGTGGCTGCAGGACAGGCATTTAACCACTGCACCACCAGGGCACCAGTTGGTCCCCTCTCTGTCTGCCAGCAAGCAAAGACCTTTTGTATTTGGCTTTGGCTCATAATTCATGTAGCACAAGGGGCTTTATTAGGGCTGAGGTATTAGCTTTTCTACTATGTTTCAAATGTGTTTTCAACTGCTATAACTTTGGCCTGTTACAGACAGCCAAAATAAAGCTGCTTCGAGTCACAGTGGAGGTATGGTGTTTCAATGATGCATGCGTCCAAAGAGTCCAGAAGTCGCACCAAAGCCACACTCCAGCCCTAAGGACTGGAGTGCAGCTTTGGTGTGGCTTCTGGATTCTTAGGACGCATGCATCATTCAAACACCATATCTCCACTGTGACTCGAAGCAGCTTTATTTTGGCTGTCTGTAACAGGCCTTTGTGTCTTTAATACAATTGTTATTAGGTTTTTAAACATTTGCACTCATTCTTTTGTAGCTGTACCTTCTTTTAACCAGATGTAAGCTGCCTTGGATCCTAGGCAAGGAGAAAGGGAGGGCAATCAATCAATCAATCAATCAATCAAATCTAGAGCAGTTTAGAATGGAAACATTTTATGGAATGCAGTAAAGCTAACACAAAACAAAACTGAAACATAGAATAGAATAGAATCTTAGAGCTGGAAGGAACCACAAGGGCAATGTAGTCCAACTTGCTGCCATGCAGGAATGTGCAACTAAAGCACTCCTGAAAGGTGACCATACAACCGCCATTTAAAGACCTGCAAAGAAGGAGATTCATCACATTCAGAGGCACTCTATTCTACAGTCAGAACAGACAAAGCATAATAAACCTTTCTTCCAGAAAGGAAGACAATGAACAAAATCACTTGTTGCTTCCACTGAGAACAAAATTAGCAAAGAATTCCATTCTTCTGGGTAGCAGAAGGAGCAAATACAGCCTCAATTGGGACACCTCTGTTTCTAGACTGGGTTCCCAAGCCTTTTTAGTGATGGTTTTCTGGGCTCAATTACCCAGAATTCATCACACACTGTTTCTTGCACCTGGTCCCTGGATTTCTGCTGCACCTCTCACTCAAGCACTCAAAAGGGCTGGATCTTTTTTCCTAATCCTAGAGATCAACCTGCTAAGGCCCTCACCTCAGCTCCCATTTCTTGTTCTACCTCTTCCCAAACCTATTATAGTAACAAGAGGTAACAACAGCGGGTAGTTAAACAATATTAATATATGTTAGTCTGGTTCTCCACCAACAGAAACCAGGATAAGATATCTATGATTAATTGCCTGGGTAGTTTATCCTTTTATTTTGCTTCATTTTTGCATTTGGCAGCATTCTCCAATGAAAGTGCAGTTAGATATTTGGCTGATCAAGGATAAAATAAACAGTCTCTGTTTCACTGCAACAAGAGAGTAGGAAAAATAACATTAATGGGAAAGTGTCTGCCTTAAAGCAATAGACACTAAGACTATTTTATTTATTATTTACTTTATTTATTTCCTTTATTTATATGTCACCTTTCTCCCAGGATGAGAACCAATGCAACTTCCATAACAACAAATTAAAAAAAGTTTACAAAAAGTTTAAAAGCAATTTAAAAACAATACATTAAAACACTATAAAATGGATTTAAAGGTTTTAGTGTTTAAAAGCACATTTCCATTGAAAATTCAGCATGTAATGTCTCCAATGTGTGCAATTTTCTCTCTCAGATTACAAGTGGCATGGAGGAATGGCAGCAACAATGCGCATGATGACACTGCCACCAGTAACGCTGGCTATATATACAGAAGTTAACATCAACCTCTACTCAGAGTACTTACATCCAGCCTTACAGGTATACCTTAGCTACAATACTATGTACCATATGTAAGCTTGCCCTTGAAAAAGACTCAGAAGCTTCAGCTAATACACAATGGAGGAGGTACTGTAGGTTGCTGATTGGGAACACAATATAGAAACCATTTAACACCTGTTTTAAAGAACTGCAGTGGCTGTCAATACACTTCTATCCAAATTCAAGGTCCTAAAGACCTACAGGGCTTGGGACCTTAAATCTTGACACTATATATACCTGCCTGAAAACTGAGATCTCTTTAGGAGGCCTTCTTCTGTGTCCCACCGGTGGGCCTTCTCTGCTGCGGCAACCTGGTTGTAGAATATCCGCTTTGTAGAGGACTGATTCTTGCCAATACTGGTGTCATTCCAGTCTCAGTTTTTTTCAGGTCCCACAGACCATTTCTGTTCTTCCCCACAATACCATCCAGCTGAGGTAGAGTGGTACTCTGATGTCAAAATTTTGGTGGAATGTATATTTTGGGGTGAGTGTTGGGATGTGTGGCTCCTGTAAGGCTGGAAAATGTAATTTTCCAAACTAGATGGGTCTGCCTCTGAAAAGTACTCAGCAGCTTCAGTTGGCTCCAAGAGAGCCAATAAGTTTGTTGACCGGGGCCAACTACATGGAGCCCACTGGTCCCTTGTTCCCAGAACTCAGTTGGCTGCCGGTGTAATTCTGGACACAATCCAAATGGCTAGTTATGACCTATAAAGCTTGGGTCCAAGCTATCTGAAGGATTACTGCCTTCACATATGATCCTACCCAGGTTCTAAGATCTTTAGGAGGAGGCCCTTCTCTCACTTCCACCACCTTTTCAGGCATGTTTGGTAGACACAAGAAAGAGGGTCTTCTTGGTGGCTGCTCCCAAGCTTTGCAACTCCCTCCTTAGAGGGGCTAAGATGGCTCCATTCTTGCTGTCCTTCCACAAGCAACGAAAAACATTTTATTATTCAGTTTGCATTTCAGTAATGATTTTTTGTTCCTGTTATGAGTCATCATGTCAGTTTTGACTTATTGTAGCCCTAAAGAATGGTCTGAAGTGGCCTTTAATGGTGTGTTGTTTTGCTAATCTTTATCGTCTGTCTCTCAATGGATGTCTAATGGCTTTAATTGCTTTTAATCAAAGATGGCTGAACTGCATTTAAAATAACTTTTATATGTTTTTCCTGATAGTAGTCTTTGTATGTATTTTAATCTCTCTATATATATTTTTTAAAAATGTAAACAGTCTTAGTCCCAGTATTGGAAAAGGAGGAGGATATAAACGGATAGAGGAAGAGGAGAAGGACAGGTTGCTTACCTGTAACAGTATTTCTTCGAGTGGTCATCTGCGAATACATACAAATGGGTTTCACTGCGCCTGCGCAGTGCTGCTCGGAACCTACTGGAATCACTGGGCAGAGTTAACTCTGCAACATATTGAAACTTTTTGGCGGTAACTCCGCCCACCCGTTATAAGGCCCCTGCCTTCCCGCTCTTTTCCCCAGTTCCGCAATTTTTCCGCCAAGCAGGCGATGGAAAGAGCCAATGTGAGCAGGACACTGAGGGGACGGACGGGTGGGATTTGTATGTATTCGCAGATGACCACTCGAAGAAATACTGTTACAGGTAAGCAACCTGTCCTTCTTCTTCGTGGTCTCTGTGAATCATACAAATGGGTTTAGACTGACAAGCTAAGGTATGCGGCGGAGGGAGTGTCCTGAGACCAAAGCTATGGTGAACCAAAGGTATATTTATTACAATAAAACACCTTGAACCATAGGAGTCAGTCTCTATATATATTTTTTAAAAATGTAAACAGTCTTAGTCCCAGTATTGGAAAAGGAGGAGGATATAAACGGATAGAGGAAGAGGAGAAGGAAGAGGAAATATAATTTCAACTCAGTACCTATAGAGTCAACTTTTCAGGGATACATCCACACAATAATGTTAACTGGTTCAGTAGTTGTGGTTTTGTAGTTCTACAGAAGTACCACACTCTGCACTCTCAAAAATCTCAAAATCCAGGGGCGGGGGAGAGGCAATGAGAGAAAAGCAGCTTTGAAACTGTATGCAGATCCCTAGTTGATGCAAGTATTTTTGTTGTTGTTGTGTGCCTTCAGGTTGTTTCTGACTTATGGTGACTTTAAGGCCATGGAGTTTTCTTGGAAAGATGTCTTCAGAGGAGGTTTGCCATTGCCGTTCCTTGAAGCTGAGAGCGTGTGATTTGCCCAAGATCACCCAGTGGGTTTCAGGGTCAAACGGAGAATCAAACCCCTGGTTTCCAGAGTCATAGTCCACCCCTCAATCCACTACACTATGCTGGCCATGCTATATTAATTCCAGAATTTGAACACCTTCAAATCAACCTTTCAAAAATCCTTTGTTGTTTCAGAGTATGCAGACATCAACTTTTTAGCAACTTCACTAGCCAGTTAGCAATTTGCAATAGTGCTTCCAGTATTGGAGGGGGGAACAAACATACAAGTGGCTACATATACATGTTATCATCAAAGTTGGACTGAAATACTATGGAGGAGTGTAACCTATCCACTATTGCACTGTAACTGTAGGTTTACTAAGCCAGATTTCTCAAGTAGCTGATATGGAAGATTAGCTGCCAATGTTGCAAAGGAAAAGGTGGGTTTTCCTGCTGTGAAATGCTTCTTTTCCACCAGGGTCACTCTCTGGTTACATCTTAATAAACGCTCTAATTGTTGCAATCTAGCCAAGGAACCTCAGCCTCCGGGACTCCAATGACAGGTGGCAATCCGCACTGAAACTGGGGCCGGGAGACAGTCCGGTTTCCCACACTTGTCCAACCCAGCAGTATCTTTTGTTATGATGTGCTTTGAAGACAAGTTTGGCAACAGCAAACACAGCATGACTTGGTTCTATGCTCAGTAATACACTGGAAACAAACCCACCATATACAGAGCAGAGGGGAGAGAGAAAGGGAGAATGCAGGATTCCTGCTTTGGGCAGTTCCAGCAATTCATTCCACATGAAGAGATTCCTCTACACATAACATCTCTGACAGGTTTCAGCAATTCTTGTGTTTTAAAAAAAAATCACAGGGAAGAGAGAAAGAGCAAGGGAAAGAAATAATCTGGGAAGGACAACTTACCTCTACCTTTCCAGAGGTGGAAGGTAACTCATGGGGATCTTGGGACTTCAGTACACATGTGGCTCTATCTTCAGCAGAGAGTTGTCAATTGTGCTCTCCTCTTGAGGAAGGGGGCAGCATCAAAATGAATTCTGGGGAGGAAAAAGGCAATTAGTCCAATGACATGAGACTCAAATTCTATTTCATTAACTGTGTTCTTTTTTTTTTCTCCAAAAGGCAGCTGTAGCATTTTCAGGAGGCACTAATTCATGGCGCATGTAGCACCCCCACATCCAGTAGGCCTTGCCTCAAACCCATGAATTTTCTGATGGTCCTTCACAGCAGAACATTTTGGTGACACAGGAGCACCCAGAGGGGTGAAGCTGCCCGACTTGTCTTTCAACATTTCCTACACCTTTGATCTGAAATACCAGCATGGGGCTGTGTTCCTTGAATTCTGAGATATTCTAGGAAGAAAAGAAACTGCTGGGAACTGCACAGAATCATAGAATCATAGAGTTGGAAGAAACTGCAAGGGCCATCCAGTCCAACCCCCTGCCATGCAGGAACTCTCAATCAAAGCATCCCCAACAGATAGCCATCCAGCTTCTGTTTAAAGACCTCTAAGGAAAGAGACTCCACCACTCTCCGAGGGACAGTGTTCCACTGTCAAACAGCCCATACTGTCAGGAAGTTCTTCCTACTGAGTGCCGGGGAAAGTGTGCAGTATGGCACTGGACACAGAATTGGATTTCTTGCATATTAATTTTCATTCAAAAGAAGCTTCTAGTACCAGTGACCACAAGATTTAGGGTTCCTCAAGACCCATCCCATCCCCTCACCGCTGCTCAGCCTGGTCCTTATCGCCTGCATCCTCTGTCGTTTCTCACCACCAGCTCATAGAATCATAGTATCGTAGAGTTGGAAGAGACCTCAAGGGCCATCCAATCTAACCCCATTCTGCCATGCAGGAATACACAAATCAAACCCCTCCCTGTGACAGATGCCCATCCAGCCTCTGCTAAAAAACAGCTCTTACCATCAGGAAGTTCTTGGAAGAGACCCCAAGGGGCATCCAGTCCAACCCCCTGCCATGCAGGAATCACAATAAAAGCATCCCTGACAGATGGCCATCCAGCCTCTGTTTAAAGAGGTCCAAAGAAGGAGACTCCATCACACTCCAATGGAATGTATACCATGGTCAAACAGCTCTTACTGTCAGGAAGTTCTTCCTAATGTTGAGGTGGAATCTCTTTTTCAGGCGGGTTACAGGGTTGAGACTGCTATGGTCGCCTTGGTCGATGATCTCCGTCTGGGCATGGACAGGGGGAGCGTGTCCCTGTTAGTGCTCTTAGACATCTCAGCGGCTTTCGATACCATTGACCATGGTATCCTTCTGGAGCGCCTGGCAGAGTTGGGAATCGGGGGCACTGCGCTCCAGTGGTTCCGATCCTACCTCTCTGGGAGGTTCCAGATGGTGCAGCTGGGGGACGTGTGCTCCGACAGGAGGACCCTTACATCTGGGGTCCCTCAAGGAGCCATTCTGTCTCCCATGCTTTTCAACATTTACATGAAACCGCTGGGAGAGATCATCCGGAGACATGGGGCGCGGGGTTATCAGTACGCTGATGACACCCAAATAGTCTTCTCTATGTCTCCGACTGATGCAGTGACCGGGGATGGCATCTCTCCTCTCGTGGCCTGTCTGGAGTCGGTAATGGGCTGGATGAGGGAAAACAGACTCAGCTTGAATCCAGAGAAAACGGAAGTACTTGTGAGAGGTTCCCCCGGTCCGGGAATGGCGTTGGTTCCACCTGTCCTAAACGGGATCACGCTTCCTGTGAAGGACTCGATACGCAGTTTGAGGGTGCTCCTTGACTCGTCGCTTCACCTTAGATCTCAGGTGAGTGCGACGGTCAGGAGCACCTGTTATCAGCTTCGGCTGATACGCCAACTGCGTCCCTACCTGGGCCGGGCTGACCTAGAAACGGTGGTACATGCTCTGGTAACCTCTCGCTTGGACTTCTGCAATGCGCTCTACATGGGGCAACCCTTGTACCATACCCGGAAGCTACAATTAGTACAGAACATGGCAGCAAGGCTGGTTACTAATACACCTAGAACCAGCCATATAACACCAGTCTTAAAAGACCTCCATTGGCTGCCTATTCGCTTCCGGGCGCAATACAAGGTGTTGGTTGTTACCTATAAAGCCCTAAATGGCTTGGGCCCAGGGTACTTAGAGGACCGCCTCTCCCCGTACAATCCGCCCCGCACACTCAGATCAACTGGGCAGCAATTGTTAAGGGTTCCAGAGGCCAGATTAGTTGCCACCACTAAGAGGGCCTTCTCCATCTTGGCCCCCAGCCTCTGGAACGCGCTGCCCTTTGAGCTCTGCTCAGCTGCCTCCCTTACCCAGTTTAGGAAGGGGTTAAAAACATTCTTGTTCGAGCAAGCTTACCCCTGATTCCCTGACCCCTAAAGTATTCTCTCCTCGCCCCCTTCGTCAGCATGTCAAACTGGCACGAATTGTGGTGCTTATTGTTTTAGTGTAAAAGGTTTTTAATGCTATGTTTTGATGTTTTTATATTGCTGTATTGTTGTATGTATGTTGGAAACCGCCTTGGTCTTATAAAGGCGGTATATAAATAAACTTTTACTTACTTACTTACTATTCTCATAATAATATTATTATTACTTACAGGCCTCAGAAGGAGAGAAGAATGCTGGACCTGATTCCCTCCCCCCCTCACCATTCCCTTCTCCTTTTGTGTCGTGTCTTTTAGATTGTAAGCCTGTGGGCAGGGAACTGTCTGTTATTCCCTCTATTGTAAACCGCTCGGATTCCCAGTGATTGGGCGGTATATAAATAAAACCTATTATTATTATTATTATTATTATTATTATTATTATTATTATTCTCTGGAGCAGCAGAAAACATGCTTGCTCCATCCTCAATATGACATACCTTCCAATATTTAAACATGACTATTATGTCACCCCTTAACCTTCTCTTCCCCAGACTTAACATACCCAACTCCCTAAATCTCTATTCATAGGGCTTGGGGATTTCCAGATCCTTAATCATTTTGATTGCCCTCCTTTGGACACACTCCAGCTTGTCAATGAGATTAAATGCCAGCACGGCAGCCACTTGCTCACAAACCACATTGTGAGTTCAATCCCAGCCAGGGCTCAGGGTTGACTGAGCCTTGCATCGTTCCAAGATTGCTAAAGTGAGAACCCAGCTTTTGGGAGGCAATTAGCTTACAGTTGTAAACCGCTTAGAGAATGCTTAGTGTGGTATGAAGCGCTATATAAATGAAGCTGCTATTGTGAATGTTCCTCTTGAATTGTGGTCCCAAAACTGGGCACAGGATTCCATGTGAGGTCTGACCAAAGCTGAATAGAGTGGTACTATTCTGTGTGATCAGTGAAAATATGTAGAAAGACAAAAGTAACAGAGTCTGTATGCTTGTACTCAGTCTATGGATAAACTCCTGAAGTCCAATACATTCACAAGAAACTGACTTGCTGCTTAGTTAGAAATAGCAAGGAAATTCCAAGCCATAAAAGTCTTGACCCTCTGGGAAAACATGACAGAGCCTAAATACATAAAAAAGAATTGAGAAGCATTAGCCAAACCTGCTGTGGCCCAATCCTCCTCCCTCCTCATTCAATGAAGCTTGCAACTTGCCAAGCAGATTGTTTGTAAAGCTCTCTCTTTTTTTCTTTTAAAGATTTCATCTCCTGGTGGGTTCCCTAATTACAGATAAAAGGCTTTTGTTCACATCAGAAATCTGGAGCTTGGCTTCCCTTCTATGGCTCCTAATGCTTTTGCTGTTAACTCCACCTTTCACCAAATGAGTAAATTTACTCAGAGCTTACGTTTTAAACAAAACCAAGGGGGGGAAATGATGAAGGAAGTCTTCATAAAAGCACCTGCCCACTGCTATACATGAGACACTGTATACTACTGTATAAAACTGTATACTAAAAAGATCTCATCTTCCTATAATTATGATGGCACCAGATCCCATTTGATCTGGGAAGCTAAGCAGGCTCAGCTATGGTGATACTTGGATGGGAGACCATCAATAAATTGCAGGTGCTGAAGGCTACATATTTCAGAGCAAGGAATTGGCAAAATCACTTCTGAGTATTTCTTGCCTAAGAAAACCCTACAAAATGCATGGTGTCGCCAGAGGTTGACAGGCGACTTGAACACACACACACACACACACGCACACACACACAGAGTGGCCAAGAGAAGAAACTGACCAAGCCAGTCACATAGAATCATAGCATCATAGAATTAGAGCTGGAAGAGACCACAAGGGCCATCCAGTCCAACCCCATTCTGCCATGCAGGAAATCTCAATCAAAGCATCCCGACAGATGGCCATCCAGCCTCTGTTTAAAGACCTCCAAGGAAGGAGACTCCACTACACTCCGAGGGATTGTGTTCCACTGTTGGACAGCCCTTACTGTCAGGAAGTTCTTCCTAATGTTTAGGTGGAATCTCTTTTCCTGCAGTTTGCATCCATTGCTCCGGGTCCTAGTCTCTGGAGCAGCAGAAAACAAGGTTGCTCCCTCAATATGACAACCCTTCAAATATTTAAACAGGGCTATCATATCACCTCTTAACCCTCTCTTCTCCAGGGTAAACATCCCCAGCTCCCTGAGTCATTCCTCATAGGACATGGTTTCCAGACCCTTCATCATTTTAGTTGCCCTCCTTTGGAAATGCTCCAGTTTCTCAATGTCCTTTTTGAATTGTGGTGCCCAGAGCTGGACATAATATTCCAAGTGAGGCCTGACCAAAGCAGAATATAGTGGCACTATTACTTCACTTGATCTAGACACTATACTTCTATTGATGCAGCCTAAAATCGCATTGCCCTTGTTAGCTGCCGCATCACACTGTTGACTCATGTTCAATTCATGGTCTACTTGGACTCCCAGATCCCTTTCACATGTAGTTTCATTCAGCCAGGTGTCCCCCATCCTATATCTGTGCATTTCATTTTTCTGCCCTAAGTGCAGTACCTTACATTTCTCCCTGTTGAAATTCATTTTGTTAGCTTTGGCCCAGCTTTCTAGTCTATTCAGGTCATTTTGAATTTTGATCCTGTCCTGAGGGGTATTACCTATTCCTCCTAATTCGGTGTCATCTGCAAATTTGATAAGTATGCTCCCAATTCTGTCATCCAACTCATTGATAAAGATGTTGAATAACACTGGCCCCAGAACAGAGCCCTATGGCCCAGGATGAAAAGGTGCCATTGTTCAGCACCCTTTGGGTTTGGCCAGTCATCCAATTACAGATCCATGTAACAGTTCCTTTGTCTAGCCCACAGTTTACAAGCTTGTTTGCAAGAATGTCATGGAGAACTTTGTCAAAGGCCTTACTGAAATCAAGATATATTATATCCACAGCATTCCCTTCATCTACCAAGCTAGTAATTTTATCAAAGAAAGAGATTAGATTTGTCTGGCATAGATAATAGACAAAAGCTTGTAAGAAAAAAGGACAATGTTAAGGAGGGAAGTGGAGGTTAAGTACAAAAGATGACAACCCTGTAGAGTTAAAGCTACCCTTGGAACAGATAGTTATAAAGGAAGGAGAACATCAAGATTACCGATTATATATATAGGTCTCTCTCCAGTGTAGACATAGTGTAATATAAGTGAAATTATAGCGTGGGAGATAAACTATTAGACCTTCTTATGGAATACAAGTGTCACAAGAAAAGGAAAAGAAGATGGAGAAGGGAAAATTGGTATAGATAATTTCGGCTATCAAGGGGAAAGGAAGTATGTTTAAAAGAAACTTAAAAGAATTTAAACATCTATGAGTAAAGAATAGAAGGGATTAAGGGATAATCAAAATTCACGCTGATTGAATATGAGATAAATATGTTTGATGCATTATGTATTGTGAAATAAAGTTTAACAATAAAAAGGAGGGGGGAAAAGATTTGTCTGGCATGACTTGTTTCTCTGAAACCCATGTTGAGTTTTTGTGTTTAATAATAATAATAATAATAATAATAATAATAATAATAATAATAATAATAAT
>NC_056522.1:4414948-4420277 GCF_019175285.1 Sceloporus undulatus | reverse complement strand
GGCACTGTCTCAGCCTTCTCCTCCCTTGTGAATACCAGCCAGCCTGCCTCCTGAGAAGAACCTCTCCTGAATGCTGACCTTCCCTCCCTCTTCCCACTGTTCTGGGACTCCTTGGAAGTAGCAGCAGCACCTTCAGCTCAGCAGGCAGAGAGGTGGGGCAGCATCCCCTCAGCCATCCCTCCCTCCCTACCTCCCTCTTAGAACCTGGGACATCCGGAGGCTCCTATAGCTACCCTTTCTTCTCTGTCAACTCCCTCATGTCTTGGGATCGTCAGCCCATCCCATCCAGCACTGTTGGATAGTACCTTTATTTTTCTGCTTTTCTCTTTTCTACATTTTCTCCTGCCATCTGTTCGTCACCCAAACCTCTCTTCTCCATGGCTCCTCGCACCTCTCCTTATCTCATCCCTATCTGCCCCCTCCCTATCTCCCAACTCCCATTCTCTTGCACTCTCTGGAACTGCCGCTCCGCTGCCCCAAAAGCAACAGCAATCCATGATCTTTTTCTGTCACAATCATTCAGTATTCTCGCCCTCACTGAAACTTGGCTTCTGGCCCACGAGACCGCTACCTCTGCTGCCCTCTCTCTTGGCGGTCTCTCCTTTACCCACACTGGCTGCCCTGAGGGTCGCGGAGGGGGGTCGGCATCTTATTATCAAAGTCCTGCCAGTTTCCTCCCCCCAGCTATTCCTTCTCCTCATCTGAATTACACTCCATTAGACTCTTTTTTCCTCTGCAACTTCGGGTTGCCATCATCTATCATCCTCCTGGTGCAGCATCTCAGTTTTTCACAGATTTCGAGTCTTGGTTGACATTTTTCCTTTCAGATACAGTCCCCTCCTTGCTCTTAGGCGACTTTAACATCCACCTTGACGATCCCAAGAATTCTTCAACCTCCTGCTTCAGCTCTCTTTTAGCTTCCTTCGGTCTTCAACCACATTCCAACTCTCCAACCCATTCCCTTGGTCACTGTCTTGACTTAGTTCTCCCTTCCAAGTGTGTCGTGTCCGACTACTCAGCTTCTGATTTTCCACTATCTGACCATCACTTACTTTCCTTTACTCTTACCTACATCCCATCTCCCCATCATACCGTCCTCCGCCAGTTCCGCGATCTTCATTCTCTTAACCTTAACCATCTCACTCAGTCCTTGGACTCATCCTTCGCTTCTCTCAATCTTGGGGACTCTGCTGACTCAGCTATGTCTTTATTGAATTCTACTCTCTCCTCAACTCTTGACAGCTTTGCCCCAGTTTCTACGGGCGTGTCCTCCTCTTCCTCTACGACTAGGCCTCAGCCCTGGATCACTCCCATTGTTAGATTTCTCCGGTCCTGCTCCCGAGCAGCCGAACGTCTCTGGAGAAAGTCCAGGGAGTGGGCCGACTTTATCCACTTTAAGTTCATTCTTTTATCCTTTTCACATGCCCTGTCGATGGCAAAACAAGACTACTTTAAATCATTGATCTGCGCCAACGAGAGGCGCCCGCAGCGCTTGTTCTTCTGTTTCAACACACTGTTAAAACCCTCTCCTCCCTCCGTCTCCCCATTATTTTCTCCCTCCGACTTCACCAATTACTTCATTACAAAGATCACTACCATTCGTTCTGAGGTAACTCCTCATGATTTGGCTCCCACCATTAATCTCCTCGCCCTCCTACTAATAAACTCTCTGTGTTTCCTCCTGTTTCTTTGGAAGAACTCTCTTCGCTGCTGAACTCATCAAAACCCACCACCTGCTCTCTTGACCCACTTCCTTCTCATCTTCTAATCTCTATAGCCCCCTTTGTTACCCTCCCTCCTCTATATCTTTAATCTCTCTCTCTCTTCGGGTTCCTTCCCCTCAGTCTTCAAACATGCCTTAGTTTCCCCTATCCTGAAAAAACCCTCTCTCGACCCCTCTTCCTTGGCTAGCTATCGTCCAATCTCTCTTCTTCCTTTTCTCTCTAAGGTGTTGGAACGAGTTGTCTATTCACGCTGTCTTGAGTTTCTTCTTCATGGTCTCTGTGAATCACACAAATGGGTTTATTCTGCGCCTGCGCAGCAATCTCCGGAAACTTCTAGGATCTCTAGGCAGAATGCAATGTATCTTTCTGCAACTTTTTGGCGGTAACTCCGCCCATCCCTATATAAGTCCCCTAGCGGCCTGCTGCTCTCCAGTTCTTTCATTCCGCCGCGCTAAGCTGCTCAAGGAACTTCGCTCTTGTTAAGACTCGCTCTGTTTGAATCTCTGGCTTGATAAAACGGCTTTCTTGACCATTCTTCAGATTTCGGACATCAGCTTGACCATTCCTCTCTCAATTGTCTCAACGGCTTGACTTCGGAATCGGTAACGGACAGCTTCTTTTCCAAATGGCTTCTTTCAAGAGATGTGCCAACTGCGGGGTGAAAATCCCCATGGCCAATGGCCACGACAAGTGTGTTCTCTGTCTGGGGGAGACACACATCCCAGGGGCTTGTCCCCACTGCAAGGCCATGTCCACGCAGGCCCTTAAAAATAGGGACCGGACCATCAAGGCTGCGCTATACGACAAAGTTCTTAGCCAGTCATCCGCTTCGGTGGCCTCTGGAGAGGGAGAGGACGGAGCCTCCATCCCTAAAAAGAAGCAAGGAGACAAGCACAAGGCCTCCAAAGCTTCCCATCCCGGCCGGGACACGAAACGGGCCCGCTCAGCTTCGCCGCCCGCTAAAACCCGTCGCAAGGGACCCCTGAGCACGGTCTCGGTACCTCCACCAGTGTCGAGGTCACCGACTGCTCAGCCTCCTCAGGAGGTATCTACAGCGACTCCCGTCCCGTCTGTACCGACCTCCATCCCGATACCACTTGAACCGAGGGTCATAGTGTCGAGCCACCTCTCCGTGCCAGCCGACCAGGAACTACAGATAGTGGATCTGGATCACTCCTCAGAGTCCGAGGGAGAAATTCCGGACTCGGATGCACCGCTCTCCCCTAGGCAGAGGCCAAGATCCTGGTCCCGCTCTCCTCCCTGGGACAAACATCACACCCGAACCGTTGGTAAGGACAGAGGTGCCTTAGGGGCAGAGGCAGACGCAGCCACAGCCTATGACCTCCTTGACAAGGGACCTCCTAACCAGGACCTGTTCGACTCGTACCTGGATCTCGTTTACGACCACCGGTCCGGTCAGTACCTTCTTCCAGTGGCACCCTCGCATCTTCAGCGCAACATCCCTGGACCCACGAGGACCTGCACCATTCCAGTCCAGCCAGTCGATATGGATTATGGCATCGGCAGAAACAGGTCTCCGACGCCTCAGGTCTCGAGCCGTTCTCGGTCCCGATCCAGGTCTCGGACCCACCCGCCTTCCCCATCCTGCTCGATGTCTCCGCGGTCGGATGCAGACTCTTCCTTCACTCCGGTCGGGCCGGTGGCACCATCCCCCACGGATGACATGAGGGCCTTCGGGGATCGTATTATTAGGATGGCGGACGCCCTCAAATTGGAAGTGGTCCATCCCAATGACGACGCCCTAGACCCAGTGGAGAGAAGGATCCACGGTTCGGCGCCAGCTCCTCCAGCCCTTGCCTACCTCCCATCGTTGGAGAAGATAGCCAAGCGGTCTTGAGATACTCTGGCCACGATCTCATCTACCTCACGGAAGATTGAGAATCTGTACAGGGTCACCCCGTCAGCCCCTTCTTGGCTCTCCAACCACCCGAAACCAAATTCGGCCTTTGTGGAGGGTGTGCAGACTTCCTTTGCTCCGAGACCTTCTTCATCGCCCGTCGACAAGGACAGCAAGAAGTTGGATGGACTAGCAAAGAAGTTTTATGCTTCAGCAGCCTTGGACATGAAGTTCTTCAATTACGCTGCTTGTGTGGGCGCATACATTCAGTTCCTGATAGAAAAGATGGACCCCACCATCAACGAGCTCCCGGACGACAGCAGACGGATGATGATTGCCTTGCACAATCAGATACACCTTATGGCAGGACAACAAATCATCTCCGCCAGGCATTCGACTGATTGCGCATCCAAGGTTCTCTGTGGGTCCATAGCGCTCCGCCGCTATGCATGGCTGCGGTCGTCAGAGCTCACCCCTCAAGCCAAGGCAAACATTGAAGATATGCCCTTTGACAACTCGGGCTTCTTCAACAAGGACACCGATGAGAAGCTTAGCTTTCGTTACCGTATGAAGACCATGGCCAGAAAGCACGGTATGTCAGCTACCTCCTCTAAGACCCCACAGCAGAGGTATTCTTCCCAGCGGCCTTGGTATCCCTCTTCCCAATACCACTACCACCAACAGGAACGGCCTTACTATAATCAGGACAAGGGCCCCCAGAACAGGGCACCCCAATCACCTGCTGTTCTAGAAGTTTCCGGAGATTGCTGCGCAGGCGCAGAATAAACCCATTTGTGTCAATTCGCAGATGACCACTCGAAGAAACACAGTTACAGGTAGGTAACCTGTCCTTCTTGAAACCAACTCCATTCTGGATCCCTTCCAGTCTGGTTTTCGCCCATGGCACTCCACAGAGACGGCCCTTACTAAGATCTCGAATGATCTTTTACGGGCCAAGGCGAATGGCCTTTACTCTATCCTTGTCCTTCTCGATCTGTCTGCAGCCTTCGACACTGTGTACCACTGTCTCCTAATAGACGTACTCTCTGACCTTGGTTTCTCGGGCCTTGTTCTCGATTGGTTCACATCTTACTTGTCAGATCGATCTTTTTCAGTGGTCTCGGGTGGTCAGACCTCGTCTTCTGTCCCCTTATCTGTTGGAGTTCCTCGGGCTCTGTTTTGGGTCCCCTTCTGTTCTCTTTATACACACTCTCCCTTGGCAAACTTATCAGTTCGTTTGGTTTCTCCTACCATCTGTACGCCGATGATACCCAGCTGTACCTTTCCATCCCTAATCTTTCACCAGAGCTAGAGCAGCAAGTGTCATCCTGTTTAACAGCTGTCTCTCACTGGATGCACCATCAGCGTTTGAAGCTCAATATGTCCAAGACTGAGCTTCATGTTTTCCCTCCTAAGCCCACCCTTCACTATTCCTTTTCTATTTCCGTCAATAACATCTCTATCCAGCCGGTCCAGGAAGCCCGCAGTCTCGGTTTCATCTTTGACTCCTCTTTGTCATTTATCCCTCAGATCCAGACTACAGCCAAAGTCTGTAGATTTTTTCTCTATAATATTGCCAAAATCCGCCCATATCTCTCAGCTTCTACCACAAAAACACTGGTCCATGCCCTAGTGGTCTCACGACTAGACTACTGTAACCTCCTCTTGGCAGGGCTTCCCCTCTCTCACCTCCACCCATTAATTTCTGTTCAGCATTCAGCTGCATGCATTATTTCACTCGCTCGCC
>NC_056522.1:4238558-4414848 GCF_019175285.1 Sceloporus undulatus | reverse complement strand
TTCTATTTCTGTCAATAACATCTCTATCCAGCCGGTCCAGGAAGCCCGCAGTCTCGGTTTCATCTTCGACTCCTCTTTGTCATTTATCCCCCAGATCCAGACTACAGCCAAAGTCTGTAGATTTTTTCTCTATAATATTGCCAAAATCCGCCCATATCTCTCAGCTTCTACCACAAAAACACTGGTCCATGCCCTAGTGGTCTCACGACTAGACTACTGTAACCTCCTCTTGGCAGGGCTTCCCCTCTCTCACCTCCACCCATTAATTTCTGTTCAGCATTCAGCTGCATGCATTATTTCACTCGCTCGCCGTTATGATCATGTCTCCCCTCTGTTGTCCTCCCTTCACTGGCTCCCTTTTCCTTTCCGCATCAGGTACAAACTTTTGCTACTCACCTTTAAAGCCCTGCATGGGCTGGCCCCTCTTTATTTAACTAATCTTCTCTCTCCCTACATCCCTACTCGCACTCTCCACTCTGGTAGCCAAAGTCTCCTCTCTCAACCCAGGATCTTCTCTGCCCCATCCCGGATCCGCCCCTTCTCTCTTGCTGCCCCTCATTCCTGGAACCTTCTTCCTTTGCATGCACGGCTCATCACTTCCCTAGCCAGCTTTAAGGCTGAGCTGAAAACCATATTGTTTAGGGAAGCGTTCTCAGGGAATTTGTGATTGTCATCTGGCTGTCTGATAATATTTGATGTGATGTGATCTGCTTTTATATGTGATGTTTTTAATTTGTCTTTTCTTTTCTACATGGTAATTTTATCTATTTCTCTATTTAATTGTTATTATCTTAGAGTGTACGCCTTGGGCAGGCTTTTATATACTCCTTAATTTTACCGACTTTGTACAGCGTTGTGTATAATTACAGCGTTCTAGAAATAAAGTTTATTAATAATAATAATAATAATAATAATAATAACAGGTTTTATTTATATAACGCCCAATCACTGGGAATCCGAGCGGTTTACAACAGAGGGGATAATAGACGGTTCCCTGCCCTCAGGCTTACAATCTAAAAAGACATGACACAAAAGGAGAAGGGAATGGTGAGAGGGGGAGGGATCAGGTCCAGCATTCTTCTCTCTCTCTGAGGCCTGGACCAAGGCAGATGAACTGGAGGGAGGGCTCTTCTTCTTCAGGCTAGCTCTGGTGGAACTGGGCCAGCCTGTTCTTTCCCTCACAGGCCGAAAGATGACAGTTACGGAGGGAGGGCGCTCTCTCTTCAGGCTAGCCCCTGATGATGCAGGGCCAGCCTGTTCTCTCCCTCACTGATTTAATGATCTGCTCTAGAATCTTTCCTGTTATAGATGTCAGTCTAACTGGACGATAATTTTCCCCTTTTTGAAGACGGGGACAATGTTTGCCTTCCTCCAGTCTGCTGGGATCTCTCCTATTTTCCAGGAGTTTTCAAAGATTATTGCCAATGGCTTCGATATTACATTTGCCAGTTCTTTTAATACCCTTAGATGTAGTTCATCTGGTCCTGGAGACTTAAATTCATTTAGATTAACAAGGTATTCCTCTACTATCTCTTTACTTTATTCTGTGCTGAATTTCCCCTGTTCTGTCTTCTGCTCCTTAATCCTCAGGTTGAGCACTTTTTGTCTTTTGTGAGAACACAGAAGCAAAGAAAGTGTTGAGTAGTTCTGCCTTTTCTCTCTCTTGTTAGCATTTTGTCATCTTCTCCACACACTGGCCCTACCATTTCCTTCTTCTTCCTTTTGCTTCAGACATATCCAAAAAAGCCATTTTTATTCTTTTTAACCTCTCTAGCAAGCCTGAGTTCATTCTGCGCTTTAGCTTTTCTGACCTTATCTCTACATGTGCTTGCTATTTGTTTGAATTCCTCTTTGGTGATTTCCCCCCTTTTCCATTTCTTATACATGTTCTGTTTAAAACTTAGCTCAGTTGAAAGTTCCTAGGGCCTGTTACAGACTGCCAAAATAAAGCTGCTTCGGGTCTCTTTGGAGGTACAGTGCTACCTCGGGTTACGAAATTAATTCGTTCCGCCGCCCCGTTTGTAACCCGATGCATTTCGCAACCCGAAAAGGCTTTCCGTTAGCGCTAGAAAGCCGCGCGTTTGAATTTCGCGCCGAAAAAAATTTCGTAACCCGAAAAAACCTTCGTATCCCGGAACAGTTTTTTCCAATCTAACTTTTTCGTATCCCGGAAATTTCGTAACTCGATCAATTCGTATCCCGGGGTACCACTGTATGCTGTTTAAATGATGCATGGGTCCTAAGAGTCCGGAGGTTGTGCCAAAGCCACACTCCATTCCTAAGCACTGGAGGGCAGCTTTGGTGCAGCTTCTGGATTCTTAGGATGCATGTAAACAGCATACCTCCAAAGAGACCTGAAGCAGCTTTATTTTGGCAGTCTGTAACAGGCCATCCTGGTTTCTTGAGCCATCTCCCATTTTTCTTCCTCACTGGAACTGTTTGAAATTGTGCCTTCAGTATCTCTCCTTTGAGAAACTCCCATCCGTCCTGAACTCCCTTCTCTTTTAATATTCCTGAACATGGGATCACCCCCAGTATTTCTCTAAGTTTACTAAAATCAGCTTTCCTAAAGTCTAGAATGCATGTCTGACTATTGCAACAGTTCCCCAACATCATATCATTGTATAAACGTCTATAAACATGGGTTGCCTTGCTTGTCATAAGATGTCAAGACATTTGACCAGAGATTAGCATCATACATATAGCTGCATCAATATCTCTCTCCCTCCACTCCCACCCAGAATGTAAATGTATACAGTCAACCTCCACATTTGTGGGCTTTAACTTTTGCAATTTGATTGTTCACGGATTTAATTGATATGCTCTCTCTAGGAATCTCTCAGTCGCCCAGCATAACTCTATGGTCAATGTCGTCCAGAAGTTTCACTGGGGACATGGAGATTCCCAGAGAGAGCACTTCTCTCTAGGCCTTTGAAGGCTCTCCAAGTGCAATTCTATGGTCATCCTCTGGCAGATGTTGACCACAATGTTGTGCTGCAGGACCTAGCGATTCCTAGAGAGCTATTCTCTCAACAGTGTTATTCTTTATTTGCAGTTTTTCCATTTTCATGGGAGTCCTGTGCCCCTAACACCAGCGAATGTGGAGGAGTACACTATACACTAAAATGCAAGAAGGTCTCAGTTTAAGGTGGGCAGTCTCACTTGCTGAGACTGAAATGTGAACCCGCATGTACCCTGAGAAACTCAGCAACGCACAAAACTGAAAAACTGCTCAGTATTTGCCCTGGACTTGGCTTCGGCTCTGCTGTTAAGAATGAACACTTCTGACCCACAGATTCTAACACATCCACACACAAATTTAGACAACATATAGCTGAATAGGAATCTTGCAGCTCTTTTAAACAAACAAGTAAACAAGTGATGTTTTCACGCATTACACTAAACCTCACTTTACTGTGACATGTATCACAGCTGCAGTGAGCTTAGTGCTCCCTAATTCTTGCTGAAGAGGAGGAGTTTGGAAATTTTTGATTTCACTTACCCTTATAATTAACCACATTTTTCCTCTTATCATCCAGATTAGGAATCATGATTAACACCGATTCTGGTTGATTACAAAAAGTTAGCTTTCTTCTTACAGACTTTCCAAGCACCAAGGGGTTGGTATTAACTAATTTATTACGGTGAGTAACCACAGTTCATCAAAAGTGAACACTTACCCTGGCCTCCTAGCTGCACCGTTCAGCAAAATTCAGCTCATCTAGAACATGGACACATAGCCTGAAAAACCCACAAAAAACTAAAAATAAAAACACGCTTGGAGGTAAGAACTCAGCCCTAAGTCTCGTAACAGCCACTCCTGCACATTACTCTAAACCGTGGTGTGTAAGTGCATCCCAAATCTCTTAACTGGGGAGAACATTCCTTAAATTGCAGCCGAAATCCCTGCGAATAAGCCTAATGACCTAATCACAAATTCTACTAAGAATGTACACCTGCAAAATGTTACCCTTGGTACTAAAGATCTGGGCTATCTTCCCACTTTGGCTTGATGCTTTGTGAAACTGAGACATGTGCATGCAAAAGTGTCATTTACATGATTTTCTATTTCACTATGTCCTATAATACAGAATTGTACAATTGGACTTTTATTTGTTGTTGTTTGTTTTATGGTTTATTTTTTTTAATGATCTAAATTTTATGATGGTTTAATTGTCTTTTAATCTTTGTAAGTTGCAAATTTTTAACTCGAGCGCTTTTCAGTGGTATTCCCAGATTATTCAAACAGGCCTTTGGCTTCTAATTTATGTTGCAAAAAGAGCTTTTTGATCGAGAGGGCAGTTGCAAATCAACTCCAAGCTGTCTTGGATGGATTATCTCAATCCATTTCAAACTGGGTTCAGGTCAGGATATGGAGTGTAGACTGCCTTGGTCGATGGTCTCCTTCTGGGCATCAACAGGGGAAGTGTGACCCTGCTGGTGCTCTTGGACCTCTCAGTGGCCTTCAATATCATCAACCATGGTATCCTTCAGGAACACCTGAGAGAGCTGGGAATCGGGGCTCTGCATTGCAGTGGCTCTGTTCCTACCTCTCGGGAAGGTTCCAGATGGTGATGCTGGGAGACAGTTGCTCTTCTAGTATCTGGTGTCCCTCAGGGCACCATACTGTCTCCCATGCTGTTTAACATTTACATGAAGCCACTGGGACAGATCATCCGAAGACATGGGGCAGTATGCTGATGAGGGAACGTCTCCCCCATACAATCCTTCCCGCACACTCAGGTCCTCTGGGAAGAACCTACTACAGCCAAAGAAAACCAGGCTTTCCAGAGGATCTTTTCAGCCACCGCTCCAAAAATATGAAATGATCTGCTGGAGGAGATACGTCAAATTACATCTCTAGAGGCCTTTAAAAAGGCGATGTCTTCCAGCGGGCCTTCCCAGACTAACCTCCAAAAATGAGAATCTGAACCACTCACCTACCCATTGCCTCTCCCAACGACACTCTGGTAAATATTTTTCCTGTGCTCTTAATTTTAGTTACATTTCCTATGCAACTAGGTGTAACATGTGATACTGTTATTGTTATTATAATGTGATGTTTTGGTTGTATTTTAGCAGAAGAATGGTTAGGGGATTGGGATTATGTCACCACTGTTGTGGAATTGTTATACTGGACTGTTGTTACCCGCCTAGATCCTCAAAAGGGAAAGGCAGGCTATAAATAAATATTTATTATTATTATTATTATTATTATTATTATTATTGGGTGGTATTTTTTTAAAAAAACTTTTTACTGTGTTTTAATTGTGTACAGTCGACCCTTCTTATACACGGATTTCTAATACACGGATTCAAGCATACACAGTTTGAAAATATTCAAAAAAAGTATAAATATAAAATATCAAACCTTAATTTTCCATTTTTTATAAGGGACACCATTTTGCTATGTCATTATATTTAATGGGTCTTGAGCATACACGGATTTTGTTATACATGGGGGATCCTGGAACCAAACCCCAGTGTATAACAAGGGTCCACTGTATTACAGTGCACCCGCGTTATATGCAGCCGCGAGGGGAGGAAGGGGTGGTGCGTTCCATAGGGACAAATAAGGCGTGTGTCTGTGGTGCGCACACACACCGCCGCACCACTGTGTGCACAAGCCCCATTCATTTAAATGGGGCTCAAGCAAAGGCGTTGTTTGTTTTACGCAGGGCAGTCCAGAACGAATCCCGCACATAAAAAAAGGGCACACTGTATATAGTTTTAACCTTGGGTATTTTAACTGAGATGTTGTTTTTCAACTTCTCTATGAATAATTTTTAAGCTGCACCCTGTTTTTTATACAGTTAACCCTCCATATTAGCAGGCTAGTCATCTGTGGATTAGAGCATCCATGGATGGCTCTGCCCCATTATTGTCAGTGGTAGTGCATGCACACAACCACACTGACATGGCCATGTTCACATCAATGTCCACTGACAGTAGTGGGACTTGAGGGCCTGTGTTTTTTGGTTTTGGTATTTTTGGTATATGGGAGACGGGTTCAGAACCACATCCAGTATATCATTCTATTAGCATTAGGCAGTTTTGAAGTTTATTTTTTATAAAAGCATACCTCAGTTAACTATGCCTATGAAAAATAAACTCTAGGAAAGAATGGGATTCTGCCAATAGGATTCTAGCCAATACTATCACAGTGGTGTGTGTTGTGTACAATATGTAGCCTGGAGAAGAAAAGAGTAGGTTAAGAGGTGACATGATAGTCATGAAGGGAGGTCATATTGAGGCCAGAGCCAGCTGGTTTTCTGTTGCTCCAGAGACCAGGACAAGGAGCAGTGGATTCAAGCTACAAGAAAAGAGATTCCACCTCAACATTAGGAAGAATTTCATGATGTAAGAGCTGTTTGACAGTGAAAAACGCTGCCTCAGAGGGTGGCAGTATCTCTTTCTTTGGAGATTTTGAAAGAGAGGTGCATGGCCATCTGTCACAGGGAGGGCTTGGATTGGTGAGGAGGTCCCCTCCAGCAGACCTCATTCCTCAAGCAGACATATAGAGAGAGACAGGGACACTCCTTCAGGTGTTGAGGTCCTGAGCCAAAAATGTCTTAAGCGGTCCTCTTGTCATACAGTCGGCCCTCCTTGTCCACAGATTTTTTTATCCACAGATTCAAGCATCTATGGCTTGAAAATGTTTTTTTTTTTAAAGTATAAATTCCAAATAGCAAATCTTGATTTTCCATTTTATATAAGGGGCATCATTTTGCTATGCCACTGTATGTAATGGACTTGAGCATCCACGGATTTTGTTATCCATGGGGGATCCTGGAACCAAACCCCAGCGGATAACAAGGACCCACTGTACTAATCACATAAAGCTCTATCTAACGCTGAATGAGACTCTGTTCTGAGATTTCCAGAGTAGAGTATTAGACCCTCAAACCCTCCAAAGATGCCCATTGCTGTCCTATGCCATGCAAATTAAAGTGAAAATCTGGATTAATTTGAAATAGGTTCTGTGATACTGAACTGTACTTTGACTACAATTTGTCTGGATCAAATCCCAAAAGTAGCTAGTAGACACCATGCAGAAGTTTTACTATTTTAAGGAGATGGGTACAGTCAGACCTTCTTATACACGGATTTTTTATACACGGATTCAAGCATCCACAGTTTGAAAATGTTCCAAAAAAGTATAAATTTCAAATATCAAACCTTGATTTTCCATTTTTTTATAAGGGACACCATTTTGTTATGTCATTATATTTAATGAGACTTGAGCATACACTGATTTTGTTATACATGGGGGATCTTGGAACCAAACCCCAGCTTATAACAAGGGTCCACTGTATACAATTTACTTCTTTCCCACAGCAGCCTTCCCTACCATGATGACCTTACATTGTTTTGGATTTCACCTTCCATGATCCCACAAGTACTGGGCTTGTTAGTAGTGGATGATGGGAGTTACAGTGAAAAACATCTAGTGAGCACCATGTTTGGGGTTGGTTGTCCTAGAGCACAAGAAACTGTGGACTCCAGTACACAAAACCAATAACTGGCAAGAAGGAATAGGTCAACATCAATGCCTACTCTGGCTTCCAGTTCCTCTCCATCAAGGACAATGTGAAGCTCTCTGACCTTTCACTTAAAGTCCATATGTTCCCTATTTTCCACAAAGCACTTCCAAAGCTTTATAAATGCTGCTTAAAGAAATGGAGAGGTTGACACAATCCCTTTTCTGTCCTCATTGCATTCTAAGCATCTCTGGTTTGATCATATTTACTTTTGAAAGCACTTAAGGAAATTATATACTGTTAGACTGGAGGAGGGCTAACTCTGGCCCATTTGTTCAAAGACAGGGAGAGCTCATGCAGATCTCCGTTCCCTTTTATTGTTCTTTAGAGTTTCCAGCCCTAGGGAGGCAGGGATTAGTTCAAACATGTGACAGAATTTCTTTCCAAAATGAAAAGACAAGGAAGTAAGTAGAAAGAAGCCCCCATTCAGTGTATTCCCAGCCCTCATGATTTTAGTCTGTTTAGCAAGAATTATCAATTTTGCTCTGGGGCTGTAGCAATTTCGGAATGGAAAAAAAAGCCCTGCAGGAGAAATGAAATATGTCCAACTGGAATTCAGCCATTCACCACATTTATGAAACCTGATAGGCTAATTTGATTAAGTGCATGGATCTAAAATTGCAAACAAGCTGCAGTCCACAATATTTATTCAGATCCCCTCCGCTGATCAAATTCTCAGTGCTTGCTTTAGAGTGACCTGAGTTAAAATGTGACATTAACAATGTGGTAGCAAGAAAGTACACTTCTGTGTGGGTGGGGGCCCTGCAACACCACATCAGTAAACAGTGAAACACACAGTGCGCACCCAATACATCAGTGGCAGCAGTCCTTGGAAAAGAGCAAAAGACTGGGATGGAGGCGTTCCCCTGCAACGGGTAAAAGTCAGGAGGCACAATACTGAAAAAGACACCAGCCCCATGGGTGTAACACTGGAGCTACATTTATCTTTATATCTGCCCCAATGTTATGGCACCAGTTCTGGTGGCGCAGTGGTTAAATGCCAGGACTGAAGCCACAAGGTTGTGAGTTCGATCCCGGGGCTCCAAGGTCCACTCAGCCTTCGATCCTTTTGTAGGTCAGTAAAGTAAGTATCCAGCTTGTTGGTGACAACTAGCTTACAGACTGTAAACCACTTAGGGAGGGCTGAGTTCACTATTAAACTGTACAGAAATGTAAATGCTAACGCTTATGTCTTCAATTGCACCACCGACAATTCTAGATTCATGGCAGAAAGGCTTCTCCTAAAGAATTAATTTTCCAAACACTGTTTCCCCCCCCCCCCCCCTTCTCCCTTCTCCTGCTCCAAAATTCATTGCGAAAGGCCTCTTGGCTGGTTTCTACAAATCTCGAAAGAAAGCCCCTAAAGAGCCTGTTAAGTAAAATTAATGGCTGCTGAGGATTCGCATACAGCAGAGGCAAGAAGCAATCCTGGACTGGGCTGGAGACGTCCCCCCACATATTACCCAGAAAAAGCAAGGTTGCCCTTTTTGGTCTGTGAGCACTGGAGTCAGCAAAGTAGATACTGTTAGGTTGTGGTTGTTTTCTAAAGTCACTCGCATGCTAGAGTGCAGCATACATGAGCCATGGCATCTTGTTCAAAGGGCAACTGCAGTCCAAAATACAGTTAACACCCACAAACAGATCTTGCAAGGGCTCCAGCTGTTGCACTTGGATTTCTCTCCACTTGGATGCCTAAGCGTTTGGCACAATTTTTCTTTTTTTGTTATCTGTGTGTATGGTTTTTTCCCTCCCTTCTTCTCTGCATTGCTGCTAGATCACATTAAGGGATGCCAAGGTCTTTGCTCCCTTAATGTCATCACAGGCTGCTGCTTCCAGAGTCATCTGCCTTTAAGCAATTTAGCAGAGATGATCAACCGTAGGAGGATTTGGCTGGTTTTACAAAACATTTTACCATGCACTTAAAAAGGTGGGAGAGAGATAGAGAGAGACACTGAACTGTAGCCCGCTACAAGTCAATTACTAGGATTAATCATCTGCACGGTACTTTACGCTTTTCTCTAAGGAATTTCCCTCCCAGCAGCTCTGGAAACCAAACCACAATTATTTCTTGTTCAAACCACCTGGGAAAGCTCTTGAGTCCACGGCGACTCCAAGGCCACGTAACGCCCCTTCACCAGATGCAAGATTTCAAAGGAGACTTCTTTGAACCCAGCACTCTCCTGAATACACACCACAACGGACCTTATTGGTTTAAAAGGTTCAACAAACCCAATCGGTTGGCAAAGGAGTGAAACATTAAATATGATATATATGACTGTACAACGCTGGAGAATCTATTCCATCTTTTCAACCTCCCCCGCAAGGTAAAACTACCAGTTGAGCATCTGTACACAGCCAAGCTATTGAAAGCATGAAATCAGTGATGGCTGTGGTAACCGCTCTCTTGGGAGACAAAAATACCCAACCTACCAGAAGGAAAAAGGGGCAGGCAATGCAAAGCCTCGGCCTCCGCATGTGCCCCACATTGAAATCCAACCTGCTGAGGATCCAAACAGCTGCATTTTGTATTACAAATATGGTAAAGTGCTCTAAAGAGGAATTTCCCCCTCTCCCTCCGCTATTAAGGCTTGATATTTTATAACAACAGAAATCCCAACAGCCTGAAGCAGATGTCACTGTCATTCTCTCTGCCAGAATTTATAACTTTGGATGGGAAGTCATACTTTTTCATTTTTCACTCCACGCAGCCAGCAAGAAAATGAAACACACAAACAAACAAAAATAGATGTTGTAACAACTTGCTAAATTCCTGAAGAAGGGTGGCTTCTGTTAATTACCTGTTTTAATTCCAACCACCCTTGTATTTTAAGTCCAAAACTCACTGCAGAAATAATCCAGTTTGAGACCGCTTTGCCTGCCTTGGCTCAGTGCTAGGGAATCCTGGGCATTATAGTTACTGTGGCACCAGAGCTGTCTGATGTTACTTAGTTGTCTGCCTTATTAACATGTACTAATATGTATCATAATTAATTATTGTCATAGAATGTACGCCATAGGCAGCTTTATTTTATCTATTGTAATTGATTGTATGTACAACACTGTGCAAATTTACAGTACTATATAAATAAAGCTTAATAATAATAATAATAATAATAATAATAATAATAATAATAATAATAATGAGAGAGAGTGCTCTGGTACCATAATAAACTACAATTCCCAGGATTCTCTAGCACTAAACCAGGGCAGTTAAAGAGGCTTCAAACTGGATTATTTCTGCAGTGTGTTTTGGACCCTAGTTATCATCCTCTGCTGATGGTTTATATTGTAACCTAATGTTTTAGCTTAATCTTTTTAAAATTATTGTAAGCCACTTTGACTGCCATCTTGGGAAAAAGATGGGATATAAATTCTATAAATAATGTTAATAAAGAGGAAAGAGTCTCAAATGTGTTTTCACGATGCTTCTGTTCATGCTGAACTTTCATTTAAGATATTTTATTTATTTACTTATTTTATTTTTCCAGTGTATTTCCAAAGAGGAGCTGTCTTTCTTTCCTAATGGAGAAGACCCTTTGAAACTACTTTGGAGCTTACAAAATATGTCTCCAATTATTTGTCCTTATTTTCCCCTCACCTTTTCTTGTCATTTCTTGCTGCCTTGCTCCCTAGACCCTCTACTGTTGTTGTTGTTGTTGTTGGTTGTGATGGTGTTTGGTGTGTGCATGCGTGTGCAAGAACTGAGAGGATGGCTGGCTGGAAAAATAATAAATGGACTCCAACTTCTTCTTTCCTTTCTCATCCCCAACAACACATTTTAAAACATTTTAATTTTTGAACTCTTGATCAACAATGTAAGTGAACAGCATATTATTAGCAGAAAAGAGAAGAGACTTGGAATAACTCAACTCCTTCTATGAGACTGCCCAGCTTTTAAGATTTTTTTTTTTTTAAGATTAAGATTTGTGTTTTGTAGACTGTAAGCCACTTTGGGTCCCAGTCTTGGGAGGAAAGCGGGATAGAAATAAATAAATAAATAATCAATCAATCTCCAGGGAAAGACATTACCTTGGTGCCACTGCCATCACAAGAGCATTTGGCGTGGCCTTTCAGTGGCTGCTTTGAATTTGTGGGGCTCTTTCATTCAAAGTCTGATTGATGCTCTCCCTGTTGTCTTTCAGCTAACAGGCCAAATAACTTTTTATTTAGGAAGGGCTCTGGTTTTTAATTTATTGTAGAAGATGTTGCAGAAGGTTATTATGTTTTATTATGATTTAGATGTGTGTGTTTTTATTATGTTTTAGATGTGTTTTTAAACTGTGTCTAACTTGTAATTTTTTAAACAGAATTCTGGTTGAATTGTGTTTTTTAAAACTTTTGTATTAATAGTTCTTAGTTAGGAAAATCATTTAAATGATTGTAAGCTGCCTTGAATCTTGTGCAGGGAGAAAGGTGAATAAAGCAAGCAAGCTGGACAGTGAGGAAAGTTGACAGGAACAGAACCCACCCATTTGAAATGTGGTGCTGGAGGAAAGTTCAACAGATGCCATAGGCTGCCAAATAGACAAAGAAATGGGCCTGAGAGCAAATCAAGCCTGAAGTCTCTCTCCCCTTAGCTGTCATACTTGGGACATATCATGAGATGACAAGACTCATTGGAAAAAGTGATAGTGCTCAATAAAGTAAAAGACAGTAGTAGAAAAAGCGGACGACCATGGCACAAGTGAGAGCCAGAGTGCTGTAATGGTTTGAGCGTTAGACCATGACTCTGGAGAACAGAGTTCGAATACCGGCTTAGCCATGTAAACTAGTAGGGTGACTCTGAGCAAATCACACTTTCTCAGCCCCAATATGGCAACAGCAACCCCCCCCCCCCCAAAGAAACTTGCCAAGAAAACCTTGTGACCCTTAGGGCCACTATAAGTTGGAAATTATTTGAAGGCACACAACACAGATTGAGCACAAGTCAACAGTGTGATGCGGTAGCTAAAAAGGCCAATGTGATTCTAGGTTGCATCAATAGATGTATAGTCTCTAGATCAAGGGAAGTAATAATGCCACTCTATTCTGCTTTGGTCAGACCTCACCTAGAATACTTTGTCCAGTTCTAGGCACCACAATTCAAGAAGGATGTTGAGAAGCTGGAAGGCAGGTAAAATGGTGAAGGATCTGGAAACCATGCCTTATGAGGAGAGACTTAGGGAGATGGGTATGTTTAGCCTGGATAAGAGGGGGTTAAGAGGTGATATGATAGCCCTGTTTAAGTATCTGCTGCTCCAGAGACTTGGGCCCAGAGCAAAGGAGGAAAACTAGAGGAAAAGAGATTCTACCTCAACATTAGGAAGAACTTTCCAACAGTAAGAGCTGTTTGACAGTGGAACACACTCCAGCATGCGGAGTCTCATCCTTTGGAGGCTTTTAAATAGAGGCTGGATGGCCATCTGTCAGGGGTGCTTGGGTTGTGCCTTCCTCCATGGAAGAAAGGGGTTAGAGTGCATGGCCCTTATGGTCTCTTCCAATGAATCTATGATTTCAACAACAACAAAAACAGCACAAGTGGATTGATTCAATTAACAAAGCTACAGCCCTGAACTTTCAAGAACCTAGCGTGGCAGTTAAAATGAGAGTCTCTTCTAGGTTCCCCATAATTTGAAACTGGCTTGATAGCATGTAAGAACAACAACAGCGCAGCCTTCCGTGCTAAATCATTAGACTCCTGTGCTCAGAAAGATCACCCCCCCCCCACACACACACACACAAAAACATACATTAGTCAACCTGAGCACTTAAAAGAAAAATTTCCAGTGATGCCTCCCTTTCTCAGCCTTGCACCTTTCAAGGCTTCCGGATTTTAAAAACTCCCCAGAGCTTTAGTACTAAAACAGTAGACTCCTTTACCAAGAAATATACACACGTCCACGTCAACGTGAGACTTAAAATGGAGGAAAGATTCCAATGACAGCCTCCTTCTCCTTCCTGCTTTCCTGATCTTGCACTCTGAACTCCAATTGAAAACTGATAGTTCAAGAAGTGGCAAAAGTCTTTTGCCATGTTTTCAATCTATTCAGCCACCCATTCTCACCTAGTAATTTAATTACATTTTAAATATGTTGATAATGCAGTAATGGAAGAGGATCAACTATATAAACAGAGAGGATATGAATACAAACCAAGCATATTTGCTATAACCTTGGCTGATCATTAACCATGCCCAAGCAAACAATGATACTGCATAATGTTAGCCAAGTCATAGCCACTGAAAAGCTTGCATGTATAATTAAAAGTGTAGGCAGGCAAGAGAACTACATGCAAGCAAAATTATTTTAAAAACAACAAAACAGAAAAACACTACTCAAAACAGAAACAAGGGAAGGACAAAATTCCCGGCACACAGCTCACAATACAAGCATGGATTCTGTGTGTGCACCACCCGCTAAAAGGCTTGTTTTCTTGTAAGCTTAAAGGTTAGTCTGATATCTCAAGGACAGGCATGGGTAGTGCCAAAAAAAAACCTCCAAGGGGATTCTTCTTCTTAAGAACAGGAGGAAAAAACTGAAGGATCTCATAGGACTGTATTTACTTAGCAAGCAGTCATTTCATGAACTCTGGAGCAGAGATCAGGAGTCACTGCTACAACTACATGTCACAAGCTTTACTCCACCACCTCCACCATGAAACACACAGCTTCCAGTCTTAGCAATGTTAAAAGATGGCTATAGGTGTCCCTACAGCAAAACTGGGGAGCCATCACCCTCCCACATATTAACTGCTAGTCCCATCCTGGCTCATTACTGGTCAGACTGGCTAACAGTCAGGGGAACGGCCATTCAGCACCACTAGGTAGCTGAAGGTTCCCCTGCTTTGCTCTACATAGCAAGTGCAATAGCAAGTATATTTTTATACAACTTACAGATGTACTAAGCAGTTTGCAAAGTGTAAGGTAATTGCCCCCAGCAAGCTGGGTACTTATTTTAGTATCCTACAGAAGGATGCCAGGCTGAGTCGACCCAGAGCCCCTGGCTGGAATTGAACTCACAACCTTATTTATTTATTTATTTATTTACAAACCTTGTGGTTTGTGAGTGAATGGTTGCAGTGGTTCCCAAACTTTGGTCCTCCAGATGTTTTGGACTTCAGCTTCCAGAACTCCTGGTTACTGGCCAAGTTGGATAAGGAATAGCCTCTTTAATGGCACAGCATCTTCGTAACGGGAGTGAAAGGCAACCGAGCTACTGAGCTGGCTATCTGAAGGCTGAAGAAAGCATTCAATCACCCACCATGAGCTTTGCTCCAAAAAATAATGTTGGACTGAATAGGTTTCTCCAGAAATGAGAGTGCAGATGTCAATTCTCTAGTCCTGTGTAAATAAAAAGTGGTCTCAGAAATCTAAAGAAAGAGTCTTCTGGACCTGCATATGCTACACCTGTTCCCTCCACCAATCAGATTAGGGAAGTTCGAGAAGCAAAATGCCATGCTTTCAGGATGGCATTTGAAAAACCTGTAAGGGTGCACCACAGGATATCTAAACCCTTGTACATACCTGTATCTAGAAACACCTGCAGATCAGCCACAAAACTGTCTGTGATCAATTTTTAAATGATTTGATTACGTTTTGATGGGTGGATTTTTTGGGTAAATGTTTTCAATTTGTTGTTTCTGGAAGCTGCCTCAGGTTCTGCTCTGGGAGAAAGGCGGCATATAAAATAAATAAATATGGCAAATATAACAACAGCTGTCCTGACAGTAAGGGCTGTTCGACAGTGAAACACACTCCCTGTGGAGTGGTGGAGTCGCCCTCCTTGGAGGTCTTTAAACAGAGGCTGGATGGCCATCTGTTAGGGTTGCTTTGATTGAGAGTTCCTGCATGGCAGAAGGAGGTTGGACTGGATGACCCTTGTGGTCTCTTCCAACCCTATGATTCTATGGGTTATGCTGAGGACTTTAGGAAAGAAGCAAGCAGAGATTTGGCTGACCATTTTGTTTTCCTTACTGACTTCTGAACCTCACTGAATGGCAAGGGTTTGGACTAACTTGGCCACTGTGGACCCTCCTGACTCACCCATAGAATACTAATTCTATGATCCTACACAGCTGTCCTGGGGTAGGAAGAAGACATTGCATGACCTGTCAAGAGAGCAGCCATGAATCCAGTTTGATGGGGAAGTATGAATGGGGCTCTCTTTTGGACTGCTGGAATGGCTCAAGGGAAAATGCAGCCACTTCAGTTTTCCTAACCTTCCTTGCCAGGTATCCCCAAGCTTTGACTTTTCCTTCCAGCTCAGCTTAGCAGTTGGGATTCCTTGGTTACTCTGCTCACAGGAAAGCTAAAAGTAAAGATAAAGGCAAACCCAGATACCATCCTTTCCACCTAAGAAAGAAGGGGAAGAACCTGCACAATGGGCCCACAAGCATAGCATTATATCACTGAGTCAAACCACTGGTCCAGCTAGCCAAATATTATCAACAATGACAAGAAACAAATCTCTGCAGTTTCAGATTGGACTTTTTTCTGGCCCTGCCTAGAGAGAAAGAACGGACTGAACCCAAAGCAGGTAGGTACTCTCCAACTAAGCTACGGCTCCCCACCATATGTACAATTTGTTTTAGTAACTTCTGTGTATGCATATATGTGTGTATATATATTTTTAATTTCCCTGTCAATTTATGGTGATCCTATATGAATTTCATAGGGTCTCCTTAGTCAAGGAACACTCAGATGTGGTTCTTCCATTTCTTTCCTCTGACATATGGCCTACAGCACTCAGAATTCGCTGCAGTTCTCCCATCCAAGTACTACCCAGGACTGACCCTGCTTACCTTCCAAGAAGGACCACCTTCACCCATGGCAGCTCCCACAACAGAATGGATGCAAAACATGAGCATATGGCATCCCTATGCAGGTGGTTGTGCACAAGCCACTGGTGACTAGCTGCCGAATGTGTGAAGAGCTGCTTTCCAAAGATAGCTGACAGATTAATTCTGCACAAATACCTGAAGCAGAAGGAATCTCTGGCGGAACATTTGCATGTTTAAAAAAGAACCTTGCATGCCGGCTGGATCTTCTCTATCCCAGGGCAAGCCATTTACAAATGTTTTATTTGTGTTTTCCAACAGGCTACAGCAAATTAACTCCCCGGTGTTTGAAGTCTGAAGCAAACTTGCTTCATCGTAATTGCCTCTTATCCAGACAAGCAAATGCTTGTGCCAACTGAGCTCACTCTTGTCCAGAGAGAAGGGAATGTAATAAAAAGTGTGGAGCACTGCACAATTCCAGAGATGCTTGTAAAGAGCTGCCTCTCTTATCTGCATTGAAACACTCACTTCACCCAGAGGAGTCTTTCTTTCAGCAATGTAACACGGCTGCTCAGGACTGACTAACAGAGAAATTGGAAGAAACACCCTTGGGTTCCTCCAACTCAACCGCATGGACTCAAGCATCCATGTATCTGACTGCAGGAGTAACCAACTCATTCGCCAAAAAACCATTTGGCCCTTAAACTCAATTGTTAGTACAACAGCCAAGGACAAACCCTAATTGCCAAAATGGATATCCAACATAATTTGCTAAAAATGCTGTCAGCAGAGGTGAAAGAATGGGAGGCAGCAGTAACGCCTGTAGCCATGAAAAGCTAAACATGGGAAACATTTATATGTTTAGAATTTCCTAAACAGGCCCTGCCTGTTTTTAGATGCAAAGTTAAGAATGAAGCATTTGATGGTGCTAGGGCAGTAGAATTAGGCTGAGGCTGAATTTGACTCTGAGTATTGCATATTTCAATCTCCCTCGAAATTCCAGAAAGATGTCTGTATGCACGCCTTAAAGTCACCTGTTGACTTACGCCAACCCATGAATTTCATAGGGTTTGATTGCATGTATCTGACTTCAAGTTGCCTGTCGACTTCAGGGGACCCCATGGATTTTGTAGGGTTTTCTTAGGCAATGAATACTCAAAGAAGCTTTGGCCAGCTCCTTCCTCTGAAGAGAGCCTACAGCATCTGGGATTCATTGGCTGCCTCCAATCCAAGTACTAACCAGGGCTGCCCTTGCTTAACTTCTAAGATCAGACAGGATCTGACACCTTTAAGGAGAAGGTTAGGGGAAGGAAAGTTCACCTGACTTGAGAAGCAGGGATAGGGATATGGCCTTGCTCTGCAGTGACTGCAGAAAAGAACCTCCTATGTTTTCTCAGAGGACTATGTCTACCTCCATTCTATTTTCAGTGAGTGGTAGGTTACTGGATGTTTCTCAAATCCCCTGCATCTAAGACAACCATGGTGCTATTTGGAATACAGGGAAAGGCCCTATTATTATTGGACACTGGCCTCAATTCAGTTGCTACTTCTAATTCGATAGGCCCATTGGATCAATTAGCACTTGGTAAGTCAACATTTATGTAAGTTTCGTTGATCCAATGGCCCTCTATACTGGAAAGTTAGGTCTCTTTCTCCATCCAGCTTAATCCTTACCCTTTTCTTTTCTGACTGGCAGTAGCTCTCCAGTATTTTTCACCTTAATGGATACCGGTTTAATTTTTGAAAACTAGAAATTATAAACAGTTGGCCCTCTGTATCCACTGACTCCCGGATTCAACCATTCATGGCTTGAAAATATTCAATACGGTATTTTATATAAGGGACACCATTTTACTACACTGTTGCATTTAATGAAACTTGAGCATCTATGGATTTTGATATCCCTGAGGGGTCCCAGAACCAAACCCCAGCAGATACCAAGGGCCTGAACCTGAGCTTTTGGCAAGCAAAACATGTTTTTCCCCCCACTAATCCCTTTTCTCTTCACATATTATTTATATAACTCTGTATCTTGCAACAGGAGCCCAAAAGCTCTAAAGGCATGAGCTCTCATCTGAACTTGGGAGCTAAGCAGGGTCAGCCATAGTTAGTACTTGGATAGAAGACCAGCAATGAATACCAGGTGAAGTAGGCTATATTTCAGAGGAAGGAAATAGCAAAATCATGTATTCCTTGTCTGTGAAAAATCTATAAAATGTATGGGGTTGCTATACATTGACAAGTGAGTTGAAGGCACATAACATACATATCTTAAAACATATGGCCAAGTCAACATCCCTTTTATGACAGCAATACATGGCATTCTAAATGTTCTCAGAAAGCATTACAACAAGCTAGTAAGGGAGCTCCATCTCCCGTCTCGAACAGAGGCAAAGACCAAGAGATTATGGCTTGCATAGCACATTCAAAACACATGTGAGATTTCAACCAGAGATTTCCCAGCTGAGTGCTTAGCCTTAGCACTACACTGAACATGACCTGTCCATTCCAAATGTGTCATAAATCAGGAATGGTGCTTTGTTAGAAGCAAAGAGAACTGAGGCAGATCATCAGTTGTAGGATTCTTACCCAAACAGAAAATCTTGAGTGTTAAAGGAGCCAAAATAATGGACAACCAGCATCCAAAGTCACATTTTAGCCTTTTTCAGCAAAAGCTCTTTCCAAATCATTCCCAGTACATCAATGGAAGCCTACATACCAAACTGAAGAGTTCCAAGGACACAAATCTGAAACAATGTGAAACAAATAAACATAGCTTGCGAGATCTGGAAGTCATTCTCTAGTTCTTCCTTCCTCCCACAATCCTTTTTTATTCTATTTGAATGTCTTCAGTGTCTTCCTTTCCGAAGAAGAAAGGAATTTATCTTGCGGTAATAAGAACAGGCTGCTGCAGCGCCCTAATTCTGTGCTCTCTCCTTCCCATGTAGATGTGGCATCCTGACAGCTATGCTGCTGTGTGTCCCATTTCCAGTCTCAGCTGGGAGGTCTGGACTTAACAGGCTGCAAAGGCAGCACAAAAATATTAATTGGTTCTCCTTTTTGCAGAGTGGACAAAAGCACTGACACCTTTTGTATCCAAGGTATCACAACACATATCAACTGTGCTGCTTTTATTATGATTGCTCGCCAAGCAAAGCATGAAGGACCCACATGAACATTTGGATAGTCTGTACACAGAGGCATGCCTCAGTGCCAAGGTAAGGAATTTGTGGCATTTCAGAAAATGCTGGACTGCAATCCCAGTTGGTTCTAGCCACTGCCTGAACCTGGTGATGTAGTGGTTAGATGTCAGTACTGCAGCCACAAGGTTGTGAGTTTGATCCCAGGCAGGGCTCCAAGGTCCATCCAGCCATTTGTAGGTGGCTAAAATGAGTACTCAGCTTGTTGAGGGCAATTGGTTTACACATTGTAAGCCACTTAGAGAGTGCTAGTTCACTGATAAGAAGTAAATAAATATATTTGCTATTACTATTGCTATTGTCTGTGGTGTGGGATAATAGGAACTGCAAGTACAGTGGGCCTTCGGTATCCGTTGAGATTGGTTCCAGGACCCTCTTTCCCCTACGTGGATACCAAAATCCATGGATATTGAAGTCCCATCAAATACAACGGTGTAGTATATATGGTGACCCTTGCATAAATTGGCAAAATCTAGGTTTGCTTTTTGGAATTCATATGTTTTTTTCAAACAGTAAATAGTTGAATCCGCGGATAAAGAATATGTGGATATGGAGGGCTGACCATAGTAGCTGGGCAGCCACAGGTTCCCCAAGTCTGCCCCAAACTGAGAAAAGATACAAGTGCTAGTGTTGAAGAATCTTGAGCTGTCTTCCCTTTCTAGAGTCCCTTATGGAAGCCCATAAAATTCTGAAGCAATCCTTGTCTTCATTTGTCTCCAGAGGACAGGATCAAAATTCAAAATGACCTGAATAGACTAGAAAGCTGGGCCAAAGCTAACAAAATGAAATTCAACACGGAGAAATGTAAAGTACTGCACTTAGAGCAGAAAAATGAAATGCACAGATATACGATGGGGGACACCTGGCTGAATGAAACTGCGTGTGAAAGGGATCTAGGAGTCCAAGTAGACCACGAGTTGAACATGAGTCAACAGTGTGATGCAGCAGTTAAAAGGGCCTATGCAATTTTAGGCTGCATCAATAAAAGTATAGTGTCTAGATCAAGAGAAGTAATAGTGCCACTGTATTCTGCTCTGGTCAGGCCCCACCTGGAATATTGCATCCAGTTCTTGGCACCACAATTCAAAAAGGACATTGAGAGACTGGAGTGTGTCCAAGGGAGGGCGACTAAGGCCCCATTCCTACTCACGCATTTGCCCTAGATGGAACTGGGCAGATCTGGATCCCCCCTTCTCGAATCTCTCCAGAAACAAGTGCCCATTATCTTTTACCTTGATCGGGGTAATTTACCCCTCTGAAGTTCACATTTGCAGTAAAAGTTTAAAATGGAGCCTCCTCTGTTGTCAATCAAATTCACTTCCGCTTTCGTCAAAGGTGACGTATCCTACAGCCATTGGCCAATGGAATGGGTGCTTTCCCCCCTCCTTTATTAAAAAACACTGGCGGCAGCATGCACATATTCTGTCAAATTTAAAAACCTCCAGGTGTGTGTGTTTTGTTTGTATGTGGGTAATTACAGATTATGGCAACCCTAAAACGACCCCATCCTGGAGTTTTCTGGGCAAGATTGGTTCCGAGGAGATTTGCCATTGCCTTTCCCCTGAGGCTGAGAGAGTGTGACTCCCCCAAAGTCATGGGTTTCCGCAGCCTTCAGGTCTCCTCTTCGATTCCAGCCCAGTGTTACAGCCCTTGCCTCCCCCCATGCCATGCCATCCTGTTCTCGTCATAATAATAATAATAATAATAATAATAATAATAATAATAATAATAAATTCCTCACCCCAGAATGCCATCTCTGCATCCTCTTGCTTTGTTTTCCCTCTTTGCTACCCCAGAATGCACACACATACATATGTAGCACAAGCATTCACATATTGTATCAATTTGCAAAATTGAAAGGGAAATATTTGTAGCATTCACATTGTAGCTTTCGCATATTACACAAAAATAATAATTAAAAAAAGTCTCTTGCAAAGTGAGGTGCCGTGCCGGAAGCAAGCAGAAAGGTAAATGTAGCACAAACAGACACATTCTATCTATATGTATCACCCTTTAGCAAAAAGCAATCACATAGTTTGTCAAAAATAAAAATACATAAAAAGGGGGGGGGGAGAAAAGGCTGCCTGCGAGAGGGAGGCTTGTTCTATTCTCTGCCCTCTCTCGGAATTAATTCCCTCCCCTGAACTTGACCCTTCATCCTGCTCCTTCCTCCTCCTCCTCCGCCCCGATTCTGCCCTTCATGGCTCCCTTCCTTCCTTCCTTCCTTCCTTCCTTCCTTCCTTCCTTCCTTCCTCCTTCTCCTCCTTTGGCCCGATGAAGGGGAAGCATGTTCTGCCCTCTGCCCTCCTCTGCCCTAATCCCCTGAACCTGACCCGATCATGACCAGGGCGAAGTTCATGTTTGCCGGACCCAGTTCTTCTGAAAAGATACAGCTTAAAGTCTGCTTTCAAAAGACCCGCACCAAGGGGTATTTGCCCCTAAACGGGTGTGGAAGCCTCAATTTCACTTGTGGAAGAATCAGGGCCAATATGAACTTCCCGTGGTTAATCCGGTTTCTGAACCGGGGTAAAAGGTAGTCTGAATGGCCTCCTAAAATGGTGAAGGGTCTGGAAATCATGCCCTATGAGGAACGACTTAGGGAGCTGGGGATGTTTAGCCTGGAGAAGAGAAGGTTAAGGGGTGATAGGATAGCCCTGTTTAAAAATTTGAAGGGATGTCATAATGAGGAGGGAACAAGCTTGTTTTCTGCTGCTCCAGAGACTAGGACCCGGAACAACGGATGCAAGCTACAGGAAAAGAGATTCCATCTCAACATTAAGAGGAACTTCCTGACAGTGAGGGCTGTTCGACAGTGGAACACACTCCTTCCTCGGAGTGTAGTGGAGTCTTCTTCTTTGGAGGTCTTTAAGCAGAGGCTGGATGGTCATCTGTCGGGGATGCTTTGATTGAGAGTTCCTGCATGGCAGAATGGGGTTGGACTGAATGGTCCTTGTGGTCTCTTCCAACTCTAGGATTCTATGATTCTGTGATCATTTCCCACCCTCAACTATGAAGTTTCTATTTCTTGGAGTCCCAGAGACTCTTCTCCGATACCACGGGGTGCCTCTATTCCACAGTTCAACCCTAACATCGCAAATATGTTCCAGGGTAAAGCTTGGCACAGAGGGAATCCTCAGAAAGGTGCTAACGTGCAACACAGTCTGAGACCATGTCGCCATGATGGCCAGCTCCAAATGCTCACACCCACAGCACTAACTTCACAGACACAGAAGAAGAGGAGCAGCTGGCATTTATTTGCTATCACACCTTTCTCCCAATATGGAACACAAGGCAGCTTACTATAAAAGATTAAAACAAAATACAATTAAAAGAATACATAATAACAAAAGTTTTAAAAATCATTAAATAGGCTAACATTAAAATAAAGACTGTATGCAAAGGGATCTTGTAGGACCTTTGAGACTAACTGAATGAAAGAAGTTGTAGCATTAGCGTTTGTAGACTAGGTCTACTTTCTCTACAAAAGTCTTCAAAAGCTTATGCTACAACATCTTTCACTCACTTAATCTCAAAGATGCTACAAGATCCCTTTGCATACTGATGTTCCAGATGTAACACTGAATGTCTTGGGATACTTAAGGACTCTACAATTCCATGATTCTATAAGATAGAGCTTTGTATGATTAGTATGTGACAAGAAGACCACTTAAGAAATATTTGGTTGGGACCTTGAGACTTGAAGGAGTGTCTCTGTCTCCCTCTGTGGCTTCTTGAGGACAGATCTGATGGGGGCATCTCCTCTTGTCTCTCCAGTGAGGTCGCTTTCAATTCTGATTCTTCCTAAGCCATGAGAAGCCCTTTACATTGTGCCCAGAAGTGGACTAGCAGCTAGTGACACTGTTTCAAACAAGGGAGTAGTAGTTTTTTGTGGATTTTTTGGGCTATGTAGCCATGTTCTAGAAAAGTTATTCCTGACGTTTCACCTGCATCTGTGGCTGGCATCTTCAGAGTACAGAGTCAGTACAGGCTGAATATGCCAGGCACAGATACAGGCGAAACGTCAGGAATAAACTCTTCTAGAACATGGCCATATAGCCTGAAAAACCCACAAAAACCTATGGATACTGGCCATGAAAGCCTTTGACTTCAAAAGGGAGTAGTACATCTGAGATAGCTGCTTTCACTGCAGCCTATCGCATGCTACTACTCACTGGCATAACCCTGGTTCTCCATGCTTAAATTTACATTTGCACTGACCAACTGTTTCTGCACCTCCTCCACTGCTGACGCCTATTTTTCTCGGCTCCTGTGCTCTGAAATGCACTGACTCCTATACACAGTGAGTTCATGGTGACCTATGCAAATGTACAACACTCAGGGCGTCATTGTGGTATACAGTATGTTGCACCATGATGCAATGGAGAGGTGGGAAAATTCCCCACCCTTTCTACTTCCTCCACCTGAAAACCTGACTCAGAGAGAAATTCTGGAAATTCCACATCAGAATACCACAGCCTTGTCCTTGCTCTTTTCTAAAAGGAGACAGTCTTTTCCTTTCTTCAAAGTCAGAAGCTGCACTATCACTTCCAATTCAGCATGAGGCACTAGAATGAGAAGTTTCATGATGCAAAAATACATGGCTACTGCCAGCCTCAAAACAGCGCACACTGTGAGAAACCCAAGAAGGAATACAAAACCTGAAAATTAAGGCATCCTAAAAAGGGCCAAAATTTTGACACTTTACAGGGATGAGATCTCAATGAGCTACTGAGGGCTGTGGTGCACACAGCAACTTCAAAGCAGCAACTTCAGCTCACTTACAGCTTCTGCAGGTGGACCACCATGAATGGAAAACTGGCAATGTAAAATTTGACCATATCTGGGTCCTGGGTTCTATATCCCTGAGTAGTACTATGCCTCATCCTCTTTTTAAAGGAGTTCATTTTAAAAGAAACCTTGCTCAGTGCCCTCATGCTGACTCCCTACTTATGGCAACCTTATACTAGGATTTTCCTGGCCACATTTATTCACAGGAGGTTTGCCACTGCTTTCCTCTGAGATTGAGAAAATGTAACTTGCCCATGACTACTGAGACAGTTTTGAATTCTGGTCTTATAGAGTCCTAATTCAACATTGAAACCATGACACCAGATTGGCTCTTGCCTGATATCACCAAGTAATTTTTATTTCGTTCATTCGTACCAAGTCTAACTTATGACAACCCTTTTGTAGGGTTACATTGGCCAGATTTATTCAGAGGAGGTTTGCCATTGCCTTCCTCTGAGGCTGTAGAATCAAAGAATCATAGGTGGGAAGGGACCACGAAGACCATCTAATCCAACCCCAGCCATGAAGGCACACTGTCAAAGTATGTCCAGCCTCTGTTCATAGACCTCCAAAGAAGGAGTATCCACCACCCTTTGAGGCAGCATATTCCATCTGCCCAAGGTCACTCAGTGGGTTTCCATGGCTGAATGAGGACTCAAACGCTGGACTCCTGGAGTCCAACCTTCAAAGTTCTCAAATCACGCTGGCTATGAAAACACTGTGCAGAATGAACACTCAGTCCCTTAAAATATAATAACTTAAATAGCGGTTGGGATTTTTTCCAACGTTCTGAGAAATACAAAGCAGATGGCACACCTGTTACTTCTTGTGTTTGTTCACCTGCCAGGTACTTTCCCCAAAAAAGCCCCCAAAAAGCTAGGCAGAAAATGGAGACACTGCTTAAAAGTCTAATGGTATGATTTCTGATTGATGGATCTATGGAAAAGAATGTGAAATCACCAAGGAAACGTGAACATCAATTTCTAATATACAGAGTTCCATTTGTAAGCCTTGTCCGGTTTTTACACAGACAGACTGACAGCTTATAATTTTGTTTTGATTCTCCAGTCTGGTACTTTCAAGATGCAATGACTCTTTCCCCCATCCCCAAGCTATTAGTTTCTTATGTGTACTGATGAAGGCGGAAGTGGGGAAGAGTTCTGAGGTTTAATCCTTGTGCCAATATTCTTCTGACATGCATTCATTTTGCCAGAGCCCTTTGGTGTACATAATCTAATAAAAAAGTTTATTAAAAAAATAAACCAGAACATGTGTTTTATGGTTCTCCAAGTATGGAGGGAACTTGCTTATACATGAGCCTTTACAGACCAAAGCTAAAAGCGGCAGCACTGCTGCTGGGCTGCTGTTTTTTCAAAGATTTGATCTAACAGAAGTTAATTAATAAGCTATATTTTGGAGCTAGTGTACATCCTGAAGGTTCAAATGATTTCCAGACTGCTGAGCATTCTGAACAAGAAAAATAAAGCTGTTAGTGACTGGACAACAAATGTGATGAAAAATGACTAAGCTGCGGAGTGACTGTGTATGATAAACACTATGGCCTCCATTCAGACTAAACTGTGGATCATATCCCACAGTGAAAGGATTAAATATGTGCATGGCAGAAGGAAGAAAGAGAAATCACCCTAAGAGAATGAATTATTTTCAGTGACTACAAATTCTGGCTGGCTAGTCAAAATACTGTTATAGGTTGGATCTCCCTTATCTGCAATGCTAAAATCCAAAATTCTCCAAAACCTAAAATTGTCTACATGGGTGGCTGAGATATTGACAACTTTGCTTTCTGATGTACATAAACTTTGTCCTATGCATAAAGGTATTAAAACATTGTGTATAAAACTTCAGCCCATGTGTATAAGAAACATAAATGAATTTCATGTTTAGACTTGGGTTCAATCTCCAAGACTTCTCATTGTGTATATGCAAATATTCCAAAATCCAAAAAATACAACATACAAAACACTTCTGATCCCAATCACTTTGGATAATGGATATTCAGCCTGTATTACTATTCTGATGTGCCTTCACTGTATGTATCACTTTACAGAATTACATCAACAGGTTCCTGTCCCCAAGAGGACTGCAATAATTGAGGAAGAAAGAGGTTGTAAGAGGAGAGAATATGGCCAAATGCATTTACGTGGTCTTCGTGGAGTAGCCCAAAGCCACAAGAAAAAAGAGGTGGGGGGATTGGATTAAAGGAAATTAAAGGACATGTAGTGGGCAGCCAGAGGCAATAGCAATAGCAAGTACATTTCTATATCACTCACTGATGTACTAAGCGAGTTACAAAGTGTTAGGTAACTGCCCTCAACAAACTGGGTACTCATTTTAGCAACCTATGGAAGGATGCCAGGCTGAGCAGTCATTCAAAGCTGCTATGGAAATATGTACAGCCCTTTTGGAAAACCTCACATACCGTAAATCTGCAGGTCTATCTAAATATGTTTAACTTTCTATTTTAACTTCAATTATATGGGAATTCAAGCCTGGCTTCCAGACAGGAACCAAAGAAATCCCAAATCTGAAATTTGTTGAGGCACTTAGGTGTAGACCACACAACACTGGAGTGTCCTTTCAGAGCCCTTCCCGCTCTCCACAATTTTTGGGATTTTTAAGGACAAAAAGATAGGTCACATCTATTCTACTACTAAAGGCACCATCCTGCAACATGGCTCAACTACCCCTTCAAGCAGACTCACACAGTCCCTGTGGCTCTCTACTTTTCTGGCTGGCTGAATTTCAGTTGGAAATCTCTTTCCTTCTTACAAATGGGAAACAAACTCATTGCAATTCTCAGCATTCCATCAATAACAACAACAACAACAACAATAATATGTTTATTTATAACTCCCTTTCCACCAAGGAGTGGAACATCAGATATATATAATCAGAAATGGATGACAGAACACTATAAAACTTTAAAATACTAAAATAATATACCAATATGCTAAAAACAGAATTCTTATCAGTTGTTACCCATCAACATTTTTGTCCTGTCAGACATCCATAATGAATGCCAGAACTTTCTTTCCTTCTTCCTGCCCATGTAAATTTATTTATTTTCAGGATTTATATCCCACCTTTCTCTGCAATGGGATTCAGTATGCACTTTCCCTAATGTATGCATTTTTAAAAACTGCTTGTCCATTACCTGAAGTTCATTTGTGGGCATTTTCAGCATGCACACAATTACATGTATTGTGAAGTCGAAGGCTTTCATGACTGGCATCCATAGTTTGTTGTGGGTTTTTGGGGCTATGTGGCCATGTTCTAGAAGAGTTTCCTCCTGACGTTTCTTCCTCACTAATGAAGCAGACAGTCATCCTCCTCTGCAGACCCTCCCACCCTGAGGCCTGCCATCAGCAACAGAACAACCCACATGCAAATCACTCCTGCCTTCTCAGGTCACACAATACACTACATGTATATTATTCTGAATGGGGAAAAAACCCTTAAAAGTTTCTTCCTGGTAACATGAACCCTGAAAAATACACAGTGGTGTAGCTGTGTGCGTGTGTGTACGAATGTGCGTGCACACACCTTCAAGTCAGCTGTGGACCTATGGCCTTAATTCCACAGTGTTTCATTAGGCAAGGAATACTCAGATGTGGTTTTGCCAGTTCCTTCATCTGAAATGCAGCCTATAGTATCTGGTAGCCATTGGCAGTCTACTATCAATATACCAACCAGGACTCTTAGCTACCAAGATCAGACAGGATCAGCCTTTAGGGTATTTAGGCCCTGTTGTAGCTGTCTGCGGGGGGGGGGGGGGCAGAATAAAAGCAATGCCCCTCTTAAGAATTCTCCTGCCCCATTAAATTTTCCTTCAGTCCCCAAATTTCTACCATTCTGGCAACTTAAAACTTCACTTGAGCATTCAGAAATACAGTTGAGGTATCCAAAGAAAAGGAGCAGGCCAAGTAAGAATGTAAAAACAGCAAACAGTTCTAGATGAATTATTTTAAGATTTCTTACTCTTTGCCATGCTAGATATTTTGACAACTGAAGAAAATTTTGACTTGGGGGGATTCTTAAAGCTGGACAGTGTCCTCACATACACCCTTACTATACCCCTGAAGATATGTGTGCCTTCATTAACAGGCTTGCAAATAATCAATAGATAAAGAGTCATTTTAAAAAGACCTGGGTTGGCATAAACTTCTTTCCCACCCCCAGCTCTTACATGGCTTCCCAAAGGATCACTTCATTTTTCCAAAGGTAATATGAAAAGCCAGCCAAGGGCTACTGGGGTGGAGCAGTAACTCGAACAGCCAGCTGTTTGCTTCCAAATTCCAGTCCAGAAAAATGATGCCACTCACTTCATAGGGTCACTGTGAAAATGAATATAGCAAGGTTTGCCACTCAAAATGTGTATCATATGATGCACCATGAATCTCAATGCCCGGGTCACTTCTTGTTGGAGAAAAAGGCATCTCCTGGATGTAAAGTAGGCTGGAAAGAGGGGGAAATGTGGGCGGTGCCCACCTGGAGTTCACTGGGATGCATTGGGGGGACATTTTCTCAAAAAATAGGGGGCCCAGAGGGTTGCAAACTAGCACTGAAGGGACATGTGGGTCACAGGCTGCACTTTTGAAAGCTGAACGTTGGCAGTCTCATAATGTGGGCAGGGCTTGATAGGAACATGCTCGCAATATGGATGGCCTCATTGCAGGTTACTGCTTTATCATTTGGTATGCCTTGCTGCATTTTCTGTCCTCATCTTCTCTTCCAGAAGGTATCTTATTCATACATTTTTAAAAGGTCAGATTGTTACCCATCTTCTTCCATTATAGGGAGTGTCAAAACTTGGCACAGAAATTAGCAGAGCTCCATGACATCATGGAATCTGCCAGAGCATTCCAACTGCTCACGGTAAACTTTTCATCATCATTTTGACAACAGTGCAGCTTCTGCAAGGAATATGTGATGTGGCGAAAACCTCACACCTGCAAACCAGAACAATTACATGGTTGTAAAGGGAAGCAAAGAGTGAAAGCTGAGTAGAAAGGGGGGCGATTGTCAAGATGGGGGGGAAGCCCAGAGACAGAGAGGGATGAATTGCTGCAGTGGGCTAAAACAGGGCTCTGACAAGGCTACAGGCCCAATAAAATGGCAGGATGGAATCTCATAGGAGGTGGCATGTATTGCTGCTAACTAGGAAGAGACCAGATTAGGGGGTCTGAAAACTGGAGGAGAGAAATTGGGTAGTAAACTCATATGTTGAAATCAGATCACTCAAATCTTTGGCTGCTATCTTTATTTATGTAAATGACAAAAATGGTCTGCTAATAAACCTGTTCAGACAAGAGGCAGAACAACTGGAGTGTTAAGAAAAGTGTCTCAGAAATCCATGAAAACCACAAATACAAAAAGCATGCTCTAGGGTAGTACCTACCATGGCTTAGGATCAGAGGCAGAAAACCCACCCTTGGTTCTAGGTAACAGGCTGGTGGCAAATCAAATCCATCCACAGAGCCTGGAGGGCTGCTGTAGATGAGAGCAAATATCAGTGGGTTAGATGGATCAGCCCCCTCTGACGAGATTTCTAGATACTAGACTCCCCCCCCCCCCCAATTGGCAGCATGTGGTTTTTCAACGCCTGACACACTTGGTGTGCCAGAAGCCCACAAGACATGGCACTGACTGCCACTAGTACACATGCCTTGCCACCATGCACAGGGTGGAGGGAATGTTGTAGCTACCAAACTCAAGCCCAGCATTAATGTCCCCAAGATAATTCAGTAGGCATTTCTTTTATGAGGAACTTCCTGCTTGGCTTCACATGTTGGTGCTGAGAAAAGAAATCTCTGGAACAGCCTCCAAACAAAAGAGGAAGAGCTCATAAACACCCAGAGAGTCCTTGGCAAACTTCATATGCTGCATGTTCTCCATGCTGAGACTCTACCACTTCAGTGTCCTGCATTTTGTAGAAATAACTTTAACATAAACATCTGCAAGAAATTGCACTGCTCGCAACTTACAAAGATGACAAGCGCAACAGTGACTCCCCAGGCAGACCCAGAAGTATCATGGTTGTTGCCAATCCAATGCTACATGGACAAGCCAGCCAGGTGCAAATTCCAGAAAACAGTGGGAAACAGTATTACATCTAAGAGAGAGTGTCAACATAACACAGAAAATAACAGCAGCGCAGCGTGGTGCTAGCACCAGAACCTTTGAACTAAATTAAGGCCTCCAACAATGAGCTATTAAATACTGTGAAGAAGTCAATCTACTCTTCCTATATTGTCAGTCATAAATGTTGACTCAAACATTGATCAAAACAGTTATCTTGTTTGCTTGAGTGGGTAAGCCCCTAAAACTGGCTTAACTTTAAAACCCAAAACTGCATATGCTGTTAATGTAGATAATGCACCATTTATAAGGCAGACTTTAGAAGAAGAAGGACAACTTTCAAAGGGGAATCATTCTAAACAAAGGTACAAACCCAAATGCAGCAACTTCTGTGGAAAGCAGGGATAGCAATGAAATAAAATGTGTCTTCAATTCCTTTAATTAGGATGGAAGAAAAAGCCTGAGCTAAGAATGCTGCACGCAAAGCTGGTTCTCTTCCAACAACTGTACTGCTTTACAAAAAGTCTCTGCATCTAAGAACACACACACACACACACACACACACACACACTACTAGGGTGGGTGGGCTTCCAGATGAACTTTTTTTTGAAAGATATTTTAATTGAACTGCAAGGCATACTGAAATTAAATTTTGAAAGCTACATCCAATATAAACGATAAATCAATTTGGCTTCACAATTTTGCCATCATACTATAACAGAGAGTCACAGCAGTGCTAGTGTAAGTAGCTAGTAAGTATCTATGTAAGTCTGGTCATCAATCTTTTTTTTACATAAATGTTGGAGGGTGAGGAAACCAATGCTCATGACAAACATACTTCCCAAATTTGCAGATGACACCAAATTAGGAGGAATAGCTAATACCCCAGAGGACAGGATCAAAATTCAAAATGACCTGAATAGATTAGAAAGCTGGGCCAAAGCTAACAAAATGAATTTAAACACAGAGAAATGTAAGGTACTGCACTTAGAGCAGAAAAATGAAATGCAGAGATATAGGATGGGGGACACCTGGCTGAACAAGACTACAAGTGAAAGGGATCTGGGAGTCCAAGTGGACCAAGAATTGAACATGAGTCAACAGTGTGATGCAGCAGCTAACAAAGCCAATGCGATTTTAGGCTGCATCAATAGAAGTATAGTGTCTAGTTCAAGGGAAGCAATAGGGCCACTCTATTCTGCTCTGGTCAGGCCCCACCTGGAATACTGTGTCCAGTTCTGGACACCACAATTCAAAAAGGATGTTGAGAAACTGGAGTGTGTCCAAATGAGGGCGACTAAAATGGTGAAGGTTCTGGAAACCATGTCTTATGAGGTACGCCTTAGGGAGCTGGGGATGTTTAGCCTGGAGAAGAGAAGATTAAGAGGTGATATGATAGCCCTGTTTAAATATTTGAAGGGATGTCAGACTGAGGAGGGAGCTGACTTGTTTTCTGCTGCTCCAGAGACTAGGACCTGGAGCAATGGATGCAAGCTCCAGGAAAAGGGATTCCACCTCAACATCAGGGGGAACTTCCTGACAGTAAAGGCTGTTCAACAGTGGAAAAAACTCCCTCAGAGTGTAATGGAGTCTCCTTCCTTGGAGGTCTTTAAACAGCAGCTGGATGGCCATCTGTCAGGGATACTTTGATTGAGATTTCCTGCATGGCAGGGGTTGGACTGGATGGCCCTTGCAATCTCTTCCAACTCTAGGATTCTATGCCTTGTGTGTCCAGCGTTAAATCCCCTTTCTATAAACTGGAGACTGGGTGGGTAAGAAGGACAAACAACCTTCTCCTCACAAGATTTGTAGTGTTCACAAAGAACAGACTCATGGAGCCAGAGGGAGCCTTGCAAGATATCTATTCCAACCTGTTGTTCACTATATGAATTCTAGTGTTACAGCATTGTCCACTAGATAGCCAGCCTCTACTTGAGAACCCACCAACCACTAGTGCTGGGTTTTTGTTAAACTGCTCTTACCATTAAGACATTTTAGGTAATGATCAGCCACAATCTAGAATCCTAAAACATAAGCCATCAGATCTGGCCAGCCCTCCCAGACACAGTACAGAACAAACCTGTGCTCTCTTCTCTACAGGATTCCTTCAGGTATTTGAAAAGTGCAGTCATCTCCTTCCACATCCACCCATCTTCTCTTTTCCAGGCTAAACACAGCAAGTTTCTTCAAGCTTTTCTCACAAATATTTTTTCCATGCCACCAACTGTCCTCATAGCCTTCCTCTACTACACCAATTCTAGTTTGTATCTGTAAATTACTGTAGGATACACATAGGCCATCCTATGCCTTTCCTCCAGTTTTGAAGCCCAAAGGGTTGTTGCTAGAGGGGAGTGTTCTCAGACGTGGTCGAGTCTTTCACTACAAAGGCTAGAAGAAACTGTGCAAGCAACATTCTTAGGTAAGGCTGGTTCATTTTATTCTTGCAGCAATATTTTGCACCATCTCCCAAAGGTATCCCCCAGAAGATGTATGGAGTGCCCAAACAAGAAAGTAAAAGACCTTGGCTTACTACAACCAAGCTATTCATTTGCAAATACAGTCATAGCTTGGATACCAGCAAAAACTGGCAGAAGGCACTCCACGCATCTCTTGACATCAAGACATCCAAGAGCACTCAAAAGCCATGACCCCATTTTCTTCAGGAAAATACAACTGCCTCCAAAACAGGTGGAACCCCTCTCATCTGGATCAAGCAACCATCCCAGTAGTGTCTGCCTTTTCTGAACTGAGCCTCAGACCTTATCTAATTGTCTGCAGTCAGAAACCAATCTGCCATACCTGGCTCTGAGGAGAAGGAGGATCTTAATTGTCTATCATCAGCATATATTATTATTATTAACCATTATTTATGAAGTGCTGTAAATTTACACAGCGCTGTACATACGATCTTTTTAATTAGACGGTTCCCTGCCCATGACACAAAAGGAGAAGGGAGTGGTGGAGGGAAAGGAGGATGAGGTCCAGCAGTTCCTCTCTACCTCCAAGGCCTGGACCAAGGCAGATGGACTGGAGGGAGGGCTTGGCTTCAAAATGGAAGGTTAATCATTTTCAAGGGAAAATACATACTCTTAAGTAGGATAATACATATACAGTACATAGCAATACAAGAAATGGTTCGATAAACAGGCACCAAAAGAACATAAAATAGTAAGCAACAATTATGCAAAGCCTGGGAAGGCTTCTCTGAACAGGATGGTTTTCAACACCATTTTGAAGCTGGTTAAAGAAGTGATGGCTCTTGCTTGTGGGGGAAGAAGGTTCCAGGAGTGAGGAGCAGTGAGTGAAAAGGGGCGAATCCAGGATGGGGCAGAGGAAATCCTGGGCTGAGACTGCAGGCCTTGACTACCAAAACGGAGGGCCCTGGTGGGAAGGTGAGGAGAAAGAAGGTCTGATAAGTAAGAGGGGCCAATCCATGGAGGGCTTTGAATGTCGACAGCAGGAGCTTATACTGAATGCGGAAAGGGAGAGGGAGCCAGTGAAGGGATGCCAAGACAGGAGAGATGTGGTCAGAGCGGTGGGTGGAAGTGATAATGCGTGCAGCTGAATGCTGGACAGAGAGTAAAGGACGGAGGTGAGAAAAAGGAAGCCCAGCCAGGAGGACGTTACAGTAATCAAGTCGTGAGATCACTAGGGCATGGACCAGGATCTTGGCAGAAGAGGTGAAGAGATATGGTCGGATTTTGGCAATATTGTACAAAAAGAATCTACAAGCCTTGGCTGTGGTCTGGATCTGAGGGATACATGACAGAGAAGAATCAAAGATAAAACCAAGACTGCGGGCTTGCTGAACTGGTTGAATAGAAATGTTGTCCACAGAGACAGAAAAGGAGTGTTGAAGGTTGGGCTTAGGAGGAAAGACAAGAAGCTCCGTCTTGGACATGTTGAGCTTCAAACGCCGATGGCGCATCCACCGTGAGACAGCTGTAAGGCAAGATGAGACTTGCTGTTCAAGCCTTGGAGAAAGGTCAGGGGTGGAAAGATACAACTGGGTGTCATCAGCATACAGATGGTAGGAAAAACCAAAAGAGCTAATGAGTTTTCCTAAGGACAGTGTGTAGAGAGAAAACAGAAGGGGACCCAAAACAGAGCCCTGGGGAACTCCAACAGATAAGGGAACAGGAGATGAAGTTTGACCACTTGCAACCACTGCAAAAGATCTGACAAATAAGATCTAAACCAGTCAAGAACAGAGTCTGAGAACCCAAGGTCAGAGAGTATGTCAACTAGAAGAGAGTGATCAACAGTGTCAAAGGCTGCAGACAAATCGAGAAGAATGAGAACAGAGTAAAGGCCATTAGCCTTGGCCTGTAAAAGGTCATTTGAGATCTTAGTGAGAGCTGTCTCTGTGGAATGGCTTGGGCAGAAACCAGACTGGAAGGGATCGAGGATGGAGTTGGTTTCAAAAAACTTAAGAGAGCGCGAATAAACAACCCGTTCCAAAACCTTAGAAAGAAAGGGAAGAAGAGAAATCGGACGATAGCTAGACAAAGAGGAGGGGTCAAGAGAAGTTTTTTTCAGAATTGGGGAAATGAGAGCGTGTTTGAAGTCCGACGGGAAGCAGCCTGTAGAGAGAGAGAGATTGAAGCTATGGAGAAGCGAGGGCAGAAAAGAGGGAGCTATGGAAATTAGAAGATGAGTAGGAATTGGATCAAGAGAACAGGTTGCAGGTTTGCAAGAGTTCAGAAGTGTAGAGAGTTCATCCAAAGAGGCAGGAGGAAACACAGAAAATTTGTTAGGCAAGACACCACCAGATTTACAACTGCTGAACGATGTAATATTGCAACGCTGAACATCATGGGAGATAAGACACAACCCTGCAGAGTCAAAAAGTAAAGATGCCACAGGGCCAAACAGAAATCTTGAAGCACCATCTTTTAGAATAGTTCATTCAGATATGCGTTATATCATGAACAAGTAGACAACACAGATAACTCAGGGATTACTAAAGGAACATAACATGAGCATGGAACAGTCAGCCAATTAATAAAAATAATAATAAAATAAAATTTTTATTTTTATCCCGCCCTTCCAGGGATCAGGGCGGCTAACAACAAGATTAAAATACATACAGTGCAGGAAGTTAAAACCATAGAACACAATAACAAATAAAAAGCCCCTATAGCCCAACCTCATGGCCACGGAAGAGGAGGGAGGCCCACAGGATATTTATTCGGGGAATGCCTGCTGGAATAGGAAGGTTTTGAGATCCTTCCTAAATTGGGCCAGGGTGGTAGATGAGCGGAGCTCAGTGGGCAGCTTATTCCAAAGGGCTGGGGCAGCTATGGAAAAAGTCCTCCGCGAGGTGGAGGCTAATCTGGCCCCAGGCACCTTCAGTAGTTGCTGCCCAGACGTTCTGAGGGTGCGAGGCAGAATGTACGGGGAGAGACGGTCCGTTAGGTATCCTGGGCCCAAGCCATTTAGGGCTTTATAGGTAATAACCAACGCCTTATATTGAGCTCGGAAGCGAATGGGCAGCCAATGGAGGTCCCTAAGAACCGGTGTTATATGGCTGGTCCTGGGAGCACCAGTGACCAGCCGGGCCGCCATATTCTGCACCATTTGTAACTTCCGAGTTTGGTATAAGGGTTGCCCCATGTAGAGTACGTTGCAGAAATCCAATCTCGAGGTTACCAGAGCATGTACAACAGTTTCTAGGTCCCTCTGGGCCAGGTATGGGCGCAGCTGGCGGATCAGCCGAAGCTGATAACAGGTGCTCTTGACCGTCGCATTCACCTGAGCAGTCAGGTGAAGCGACGAGTCAAGAAGCACCCCCAGACTGTGCACGGAGTCCTTCACAGGGAGCGTGACCCCGTTCAGGACAGGTGGAACCACCGCCATTCCTGGACCAGGAGAACCTATCACTAGTACCTCCTTTTCTCTGGATTCAATTTGAGTCGGTTTTCCCTCATCCAGCCCATTACTGATTCCAGACAGGCCGCGAGAGGAGAGACGCCATCCCCAGTCACTGCATCAGTCGGAGACATAGAGAAAATGATTTGGGTGTCATCAGCGTACTGATAACCCCGCGCCCCATGTCTCCGGATGATCTCTCCCAGCGGTTTCATGTAAATGTTAAATAGCATGGGAGACAGAATGGCTCCTTGAGGGACCCCAGTTTTAAGGGGCCTCTCGTCGGAGCACACGTCTCCCAGCTGCACCATCTGGGACCTCCCGGAGAGGTAAGAACGGAACCACTGGAGCGCAGTGCCCCCGATCCCCACCTCTGCCAGGCGCCCCAGAAGGATACCATGGTCTATGGTATCGAAAGCCGCTGAGATGTCCAAGAGCACCAGCAGGGACACGCTTCCCCTGTCAATGCTCAGACGGAGATCATCGACCAAGGCGACCATGGCCGTCTCAACCCCGTAGCCCGCCCGGAAGCCAGTTTGAAATGGGTCCAGATAATCCGTTTCATCCAAGACCGCCTGAAGCTGGATCGCAACCGCTCTCTCGATCACCTTTCCCAAAAATGGTAGCAGCGAGACTGGCCGATAATTATTATGAACCAGGGGGTCGAGGGAGGGCTTTTTTAGGATCGGTTTTACAATGGCCAATTTGAGATCCGATGGAAATTGCCCATCCCTCAAAGATGTATTAATTATCCGGCGTAACAATGACGTTACCGCCGGTCCCCCCTGGGCCGCTAACCACGAGGGACAGGGATCAAGAGAGCAGGTCGTTTTCTGAACACTTCCGAGGATTTTGTCCACATCCTCGGTACTCACCAACTCAAACTGATCCAGTTTAACATAGTCCACGGAGGCTTACTATGATTACTTAAGAACAGCTAACAATGGGTGGTGGATCATGATCCAGCCTATGTTATTTCCAATGAAATCTCAGAAGAATTAATTATCCAGAGGTTCTGGAGATGATAATTCAATGTATGTATTTTATTAAGGACTGGGTTCTCTTATAAGCACAGGCCATGCTGAGGAGCAAATGTTCTTGCAAGAATAAATACATTTATAGTATAAGTTCAGAAACATGTCCATAAAGTATCAGCGGATGGTCAATAACTATCAGACAACAGTGGGCCCTCTACCTTAGCTGTGGTCAGAGGCACAGACCCCCACGAAAGTGGGGGGAAACACAAACAAAAAAACGATTTTCTTTTATCTGAGAGAACACATATCTAGGGATCTCTAGGTCCTCCAGTGCAACACTATGGTCAACATCTACCAGATGCTGACAACAGAATTGAACTGGAGAAGTGTTGTCTCTAGGAATCTCTAAGTCCTCCAGTGCAACTTCTGGCAGACGTTGACCATAGAGTCACACTGGAGGACCTACAAATGTCTAGAGAAGTGTCCTAGCTAGGAATTTCTAGGTCCTCCAGTATGACCTTTGGTGGAAGTTGACCACAGTCACGCTGAAGGACTTAAGAGGTTTCTAGAGAGAACAAACAATCAAATCCAGGAATAATCAAATCTGCAACAGTCAAAACCGCAAATGTGTAGGGCTGGCTGTACAGCCAACTCAGAAAATATAAGATAATTTTAATCCTCTCAAGAGGATACTAGTGTTTTATGCATTTTTTCTCTGTGTAAAACACATGCTGCTATCATTTAATGTGTGTAATTCAGATGTCTTCTCTCCAGATATCCCTTCACTTGCAAGGTTGGCACATCTCCCAAGTATGGAAAGTGCAGTGTTTTGTTCCTAGAAAAATGCACCTTAACTCTATTCTGCAGCCACTGCTCTTACCAACTGCTAGTGGAAAAAGGCTGCAGAAAAAGAAAGGCATCAGACATTATGAATGATAATAAACAATGCAATTCACATGTATCCATGTTGTATCCATGTTGTAGTACATGTATTCATGTTATAGTACATGCTACACCATAAGAAGCTATCAACTTTTTAGAGCTGGGTTGTACCACTGCCCAGCTTACTCAGTACCATCTCCTCTGACTTGCAATTATTCTCCAGAGTTTTTAAACAAAATCCTTTTAATTGGGAATTGCCAGCCATTAAACCTAACGTGGTCTGCATGCAAATACTATTTATTTGCTCTACTACTCAGTTATTGGCACTTAAAATGAAAAAAGTCCCAACGTTACAGTTTTTGGCGCCACGTGAAGTTTTTCTGCTTTTGATTTTCTCAGGCATTTCAGGAACTGTTTTTAGTGCTTTCAGATCTCTGCACTGTTTTACCCCTGCTGCTGGTTTTACTTTTGCTTCTTTTATGGGCTGCTGCTGGTTTTATCTTGCTGTTATCTGACCTATTTTACCTTTAGCATTGTATCATTATCTTACAAGTTTTTTTTAATTGCTACAATACCAAAGAACTTTAGTCACTGGGCAGGATAAGTCATTTAATAAAGCAAAGCAACCCTTCATCAGCAAGCTACCACTTGGGGGTCAAAGTCAATCATAGATTTGGGCCCACCTGAGGCTGCGTGTCCTCTTTCTTTCCCCTCCAAAACTGCAGCATACTGCACATTGACCTTCTTTTTAAAGCAGAAAGCAAGACCAGTAACATGGCAGTCATCTAATTCAGACATAAAAAGCAATGATCACATTATCTGAAATGGGGTTTTTAGGCGGGGTGCATGAGCGGGAATATCTTGTAAAAGGTTTTTTAAAAAATGCTTGCACCACATATATTCATAGGTTAATTAACGTGTTTTAGCTGATGTTGTGCATTGTTTATCTGTTGTTCTTCTCAGCCTTGATCCATGGGGAGAGGCGGGTAACAAACAAACAAACAAACAAACAAATATTGTTTTTATTAATGAATTAATGAAACATGAGCCTGAGAATGTGAAAACCATACCCAGCACTCTATACTGTGCTTCTGAGTGCTGAAAATGTCTCGGTGAAGCCCATCTTCTCCCCATAAAGACCGAGAGACATTTTTAAATTTCTGGGCCAAATCTGCAAGCAGATCAGTGGATAAAGGCACCATACTTATGGGTCACATCACCACCGTGGTCTTCATTCAATTAACTAGCTGGGACTGCAATGTTTAAGGACTTCCCTGTAGACTAATTTAAGAGATTAACTTTAAAAAAGATGAAGAAGCAAGCAGTTGCTTAGCAACTCCCTGTACTCTCTCCTACTGCTTGTAATTCTCTCTCTCTCACACACACACACACACTGTGTTATTCCAAATTCCCAGGACTAGTTAGAGCTTCTGCTCCTGTATATTGCTGCCTCAAGAGGGGGCCACACAACCCAGGAAAGCTATGCAGACATGTGCAAGGTTACAGTCGGTGCTCACACTAACTTCACGTCAGTTACTGATTCCATGACTTTACGGAATAAGGCGATGGTCCCCTTTCAGTAGGACCATTCATTGCACCACTTCCAACTTCCATGAGGTTAATGGGTAATGAGGTCTTTCAATGCTCCCTTGGTCACTTGCTTTCCTCTTGCCTCCTCATCCTTTTATTTCTTTCCCAAGGTGTCGTGGCTTGAGTAATTGTAGTGGCCAAAAAGAAAAAGAAGAAGCAATAGATAACAGAAGAAATGCTTCAAGCAGTAAAGGAAAGGCAACAAGGAAAGGAAAGGTAGATAGGAACAGAACCAGAACCTTGAACACAACTCTTCAAAGACTAGTGTGCATAGATAAAAGTGGCTTTCTCAGCAGCTTTCGATAGCATTGACCACAGTATCCTTCTGGAACGCCTGAGGGAGCTGGGCATCGGAGGCATTGCGCTCCAGTGGTTCCGATCCTACCTCTCGGGCAGATTCCAGATGGTGCAGTTGGGGGACACTTGCTCCTCTAAGAGGAAACTCACATCTGGTATCCCTCAGGGAGCTATTCTGTCCCCCACTTTGTTTAACATTTACATGAAACCGCTAGGAGAGATCATCCGGAGACACGGGGCGTGGTGTTATCAGTATGCCGATGACATCCAAATATGCTTCTCTGTATCTCCGACTGATGCAGTGTCTAAGGATGGCGTCTCTCCTCTGAATGCCTGCCTGGACTCGGTAATGGGCTGGATGAAGGAAAACAAACTCAGACTGCATCCAGAGAAAACGGAAGTACTGGTGATAGGTTCCCCAGGCCTTAGAAAGGAAATTCATCCACCTGTCCTGAATGGGGTCACACTTCCCCTGAAGGACGAAGTCTGCAGTTTAGGAGTACTTCTGGACTCGTCCCTGCAATTGACATCTCAAGTAGATGCAACGGTCAGAAGTGCCTGCTATCAACTTCGGTTGATACGCCAACTGCGACCGTACCTGGGCCAAAGGGACCTTGAAACTGTGGTACATGCTCTGGTAACCTCTCGATTAGATTTCTGTAATGCGCTCTACATGGGGCAACCCTTGTACCAAGTCCGGAAGCTTCAGTTAGTGCAAAACATGGCAGCCAGATTGGTCACTGGTGCATCTAGGTTTGACCACATAACACCTATTTTGAAAGATCTTGACTGGCTGCCTATTCGCTTCCGAGCACAATACAAGGTGTTGGTTATTACCTATAAAGCCCTACATGGCTTGGGCCCGAGTTACTTGAGGGACCGCATCTCCCCATATGATCCGCCCCGCACACTTAGAACATCCAGGAAGAACCTGTTGGAAACACCATCTTCCAAATATGTCCCAGATGGCCTTTTCAATAGCAGCCCCACGGATCTGGAATAGTCTTCCCAAGGAGCTCTGTCTCATGACCCCCCTGGAAACATTTAAAAAGAGACTTAAAACCTTTCTCTTTTGTCAAGCCTTCCCCCCTAAAGAATGAAGTTTTGTATCTTTGATGCCATTGATTCTCTGCCTTACCCTGGATACGTATGTTGAATGACTGTGTATAGAGTTTTTGTATTATTGGTATTTATTTATACTTTTTATGATATTTTTAATGAGATTGTCTGTAGGGGTTTTTAATAGTCTGTAACCCCGCTTCGATCCAATGGGAGAAGCAGGGAAACATAAATAATATGTATTATTATTATTATTAAAAAGAACTACTGTAACAATCAGTGCAAACAACTAGAATACAACAACAAAGAAAAAAATGAAAGAGCTCTTCCACAAGATCCAGGAAATCAAAGGGGGATTCAAACCAAAGGTGGTGATGATCTACGATCAGAAGAAGAACATGCTACGTGATGAAGAAGAAATTAAAAGACAATGGAAAGAATACACAGAAAAACTATATAAAGGAGACCAAAAAATGAATGACACGTGGAATGAAGAACCATACAAAGATGAACCCCAAATTTTAGAATGGTAAGTGAAAGCAGAACTCAGAGAAACTAGAAAGAACAATTACCAGGAACAGATGATATCCTAATTGAACTGCTTCGAACCATACAAACAAAATCAATTCCAGTGTTAACTAGAATATGCCACCAAATAAGGGAAAACAGTGGCCAACAGATTGGAATCAATCAATATACATCCCAATCCACAAAAAAGGAGACACAAGAATGCAGCAAATACAGGACCATAGAACTAATTTCTTATGCAAGGAAAATTCTGCTGAAAATTCTGCAGCATAGACTCCAATCATGTATGGAGAGAATCCCAGAGATCCGAGTTGGGTTCAGGAAAGGAAGAGACATTAGGGACAACACTGCAAACATAGGATGGCTAATGGAGCACACCAAGGAATTACAAAAGAAAATCAGCTTGTGCTTTATAGCATAGACTCTGAATGCATGTCACAAAAAGCTATGGAAAGCTTTCAGAGACATGGAGGTGCCACCACATTTGATAGTCCTGATGAAAAATCTGTACTTACAAGAGACTACTATATACAGAGAATATCATAAGAGCAAGTTTAGAATCAGAAGAAAGAGGAATGAAGATAGAAGGAAGAACATCAATAATCTAAAATATGCAGATCACAGCATACTACTAGCAGAAAACATCACAGACTTGGAACAATTACTAAGGAAGGTCAAAGAAGAAAGTGGAAAGACAGGCTTCATGCTAAAGATAATGAAAACACAAATAAATAAAATAACTATGGAAGATCTACATAAGTTCAACCTAGACAATGAAAAAATTGAAATAGTTTAAGAGTCCCTATATCTTGGATCAAACACTGATCAGAATGGAGACTGCAGTCAGGAAATCAGTAGACTGGGAAGTTCAGCTATGAAAGAACTATGAAAGAACCTTCCATTTTGAAGCCAAGCCCTCCCTCCAGTCCATCTGCCTTGGTCCAGGCCTTGGAGGTAGAGAGGAACTGCTGGACCTCTTACCCTTTCCCACCACCACTCCCTTCTCCTTCTGTGTCATGTCTTTTTAGATTGTAAGCCCGAGGGCAGGGAACCGTCTAACTAAAAAGATTGCATGTACACGCTGTGTAAATTTACAGCGCTTCATAAATAAAGGTTAATAATAATAATAATAATAACTAGACGAGATCATCAAGAGTAAAGATATACAGCTGAACACTAACGTTAAATAAATACAAGCTAAATAAAGTTACACTAAATACAAGCCATTGTATTCCCTCACCATGGATGTGAGAGCTGGACAGTGAAGAAAGCAGGTAAGAGGAAAATAAACTTATTTGAGATGTGTGCTGGAGAGGATACCATGGTTGGCCAAAAAAAAAGGGGGGGGGGGGATTGAACCAAGCCTTGGAAGCCAAGATGATCAAATTGAGGCAATCGTACTTTGGCCACATCATGAGAAAGCATGACCCATTAGAAAATACAATAACGCTAGGATAGGTAGAAGGCAACAGAATGAGAGAAAGATGCCATGCCAGATGAACAGACTCAATCATGAAGGTCATGGGCCTGAAATCACAGGACCTGAGTAGAGCTGTAGAATGGCTTGGCGGTGTCTCATCCACAGAGTCACCATGAGTCAAGGGTGACTCGAAGGCAGTTAACAACAACAAACAGCACTTATGATTTATAAATAAAATAGCATTTATTTATTTATTTAACAAATAAAATTAATCAAACCAAGTGAACTGTAAGAACTGGAAGTAACATCACATAAGGGAAGAAACATAGAGCAACCTGCAGCTGAAACATGTTCAAGGTTTTAATATGGTTTTATCAAAAAGGTTTAGCCTTTTTCAGCTGTTTTATCTTGTTGATTTGTTAAATATCTTGGTGGTACAGTGGTTAAATGCCTGTTTTTCAGCCACAATGTTGGAAGGTGGATTCTAGAAGAGGGCTCCAAGGTCCACTTAGCATTTCATCCTTTCGTAGGTCAGTAAAATAAACCAGCTTGTTGTGGGTAATTGGCTTGCACATTGTAAACTGCCTAGGCAGTGCTAGTTCACTGAGAAGCGGTACAGAAATGTACTTGTCATTGTGATATCTTCTTTAAATTATTTTATTGTTTTAATTGTTTTGCCTTATTTGTTGATCTGCTCTAAAATTCCAGAATAAAGGGTGAGACACAATTATTTAAATAAACAAATGAATCCTTGGACATAGAAGGGGTGCTAACTATGGCAGGAGCACAAAATTAGGGCACTGCTCCAAATAAGAATTCCTCCTCCTGCCCCAAAAATGAAATTCTCCGTCAAATTCCTAGCATTGTGGGGAGTGAGGCTGAAAATTATTCACACCTAGAACTCTCCTTTTTGTTGTGTTTGCATTCATTGGGTCACTTTGCCTACCCCTTTTCTTTGGATGTCTCAAATATGTTTCAAAATGCACAGCTGATGTTTTACTGTAAATCCTCTTGTATAAGTCTAGAGATTTTAGTCAAAAAATTGACCCCCAAAAACTGGGTCGACTTATCCATGGGTCAAAAAAGGAACCACTCTCTTTCTCTGAGTAGAGTGGCAAAAGGAGAGAGCTTAGACCATTCCAGGAGCACCTAAAAGAAGCACCAACCCTTTCTACTCTGTCCAGTATGGCTCCATTTCTGGCCTTTTTGAATGCCTGGGTTGGGAAAGAACAAACAGTTATGCCTGCCAGAACTTTTAAGTTCTTTGGTATTGTTTCCTTTAGCTTCGTCCTTTATATTCTTTGTTGCATGCCTCAAAGTTTTACCCTCGACTTACCCACGGGTCAGATTAAAACCCATAATTTTGGTACCAAAACCTACCTTTGACTTATGTATGAGGTCGACTTATAGTCGAGTATATACATTAAGTTACTACAATGCTAAAAATTTGGCAACTCTCAATGAGAGGGACAGAATTCTTCTTTGTGGAGGCAATGTCCCCATTTTGCCCTCACCCAAACTACACCCCAGGACCCTATTTTGCCTGAGCCTCTGAGTTACGCCAGTACTTCCACATTCACAATTATCTCAAGAACGATAAGAGTGAGGGGAACTTGAAAGGTTGGCTGTGATTCTTCAGATTCTGGGAAGGACCAGCAATACTGGCCCCAGAAGAGCTCCCCTGCTAGCCACCAGCAGTTCACAGAAGCATTTCAGCCCAGCCACGTTTCACTTCCTCTCCCGCTTTCCTTGGGGGACTTAAAAACAAGGTAGGCTTTTGCCCATGCAGGCAAGGCTCCATCCAGGCTTACAATCTAAAAAGACATGACATAAAAGGAGAAGGGAAAGGTGGTGGGGCTAGTAGGCTAATACAGAGCAAGAGCATGTCAACAAGGTTTATACGTGTGGAATAATTAACACGCATTAATGCTAATGGAAGTTAAAGCCCGCAACAGGAAGAAGAGGCCCCCAAAATTTACTTAGTAGAAATCTGGGGGGGGGGGTTAAATAGATATCCACCAGCACATAAAGAAAATTGATTCAAACCCTGAAATGGCTTCCATTGTTAGTTTACTGACTCATTATTTGCTCTCAACCTACAAAATAAAAAACATACATATATGTCCCAGAGAACCTGACACCAAGGGCTATTGTGTTAACACACTGTCACCAATAGTAAAGTTTATGCAACCAAAGGTGAAATATTCCTATGGAGAAACATATAGGCATGCAAATATCCTTGCACTATTTTCCTAACCCTTCCTTTCCTAATACAAGATTTTGCATTTTAAGGTGCACATTATGTATTTGAGGTATGAAGAAGAGGCTATCCATAAATACAACACATTCCACCACTGCCCGTTTTCCCTGGAAATACTACTTCCGCATTGGTACAGAAACACAACAGGTATAAACAGAAAGGTTTAGTTTGCCCATTATGGCAAGCCAGAGAATCACAGGAACACTGGCCTGGCAAATATGAGCAATGTGCTGGTACACACTTCCAGTAACCACTTCTGCCACGAACTTTGCTCCATGGCTTTGTCTGAAGGGGGGGCCAGAGCCACTGCTTTGGCTTCTCCACCCCCCCCCCCCCCCCCCCCCACGAAGCCAGAGAAAGAATCCAGAGTTCATTCCATGATTTCTCCCTCTGGCTTGTTCAAGGAAAGGGGGACAACAAGCCAGAGCAAGAGCTGCACCTGTGTTCAAATGACATTATAAAAGAAATGCATATGCAATCCTAATGTAGAGTCATCACTAGCAGGGAAATTTCACTCTTGACAGAAGTGATTTAGTTTGCTTTTTCATGGACTCCAAACAAACATTCGAAAAAGACATGACATTTAGCAGAAAGACTGCCAACATAAGCACAATAAGGAGCGTAATAAATTATGCCGCTTGAACACAAGGTTTAACATACATGCATGTAGAAAGACAAACACAGAGAGAGAGAGAGAGAGGGCATACAGTCTCAAGGCCACTGGCAGGCATAAGTGGTTCAGCAAGTAACACAAGACCAGCGTCAATGAAGACTTTCAAAGACACACCGCATACAAGACAATGGCTGATATACAAGCAACCATGTACAGCCGAATAAAGTACTGTGCTTGACCAGTAATTGCTTTTAAGCGCAGCGGTAGACAACAAAAGAGCAAAGAGTCTTTTTCCTGTAAATGCTGGGGGGGGGGGTTTGACGTACTTACCTGCTGGCATTCTAATTGAGTCAGGGATTTTAATTTTTGAAGGCCGATCGCTGCAGTTCGCCTTCATTTAATTTCCAGCAGTAAATTACTTTTATGCTGGCTCCATTTAAAAAAAAAAATTATTCACGAAGGCCAAAACATTAGGAACATTTGAAAAATAAGTTTTATGGGAACGCTAAAATTCATATTTGAAAGGCTGTCATCCTAAAGCAGCAAATTGTGCCGGAAAAAAAAGGCCTGGTGTGAGTCAGCAGAAGTAGGCAGCGTTGCCAGGAGAGTTAAAAGCAGGGAGAATGAGAGACGGAACAAAAACAAAGAAAAGAACAGAGAATCTAATCATTTCTGCCTCTCAGAGCCCGCTTAAAAACCTGTCGTTATCAGTCACAGTGACAAGGATACACGGAGAAGTCGAGATTTTTTAATCGCTTCCTTCGTCTCTCCCCCCTTCGGTGCCTCTCGAGCAAAGCAAAGTTGGGAAAGCTAACTTTAAAAACCAGCAAAAGGCAGCTCTCTGAACACATTCCTGCAGTTAACTGCATGTGGTTCTGAAGCAGGCTGAGGAAATCAATTAAGACTTAAGAGTTCCCATACATGGAAGCTGGATCGCTTCGCTTCACAAAAGACCATCCCGTTTTGAAAATAAGGCAGCTGTGTTGCTCTGTGTTGTAGAACAAAGCGGTATCCAAAATCCACAGCTGGGCAATGCTGTTATTAGAACTGACTGCAATTCCATGGGAACCTCCTCAATGACCCTGGGCAATTCGTATTCTTTGACGGCAATGACAAACCTCCTTTGAACAAAGCTGACCAAGAAAACCCTCTGTATAACAAGGTTGCCATAGAATTCAAAGATAGAGCCATGTTAGTCTGTAGAAACAGTATGTAGAAAGTTCTTGTAGCACCTTTGAGTCTAACTGAAAAAAGTTAGCAGCATGCACTCTCCTAGACTTAAGGCTACTTGCTCAGACGCATTCCTCAGATCCATAGGTTGGAGTTGACTTGAAGGTGCATAACACTAATAAAAAAATTCACAAGAGGTGCAGGTTTGTTAGTTCTCCAGAATTCTCCATTGGGCTAGGTGGTTCAAAAAAATCTGAAGGTGGGAGGGAATAAACATGGAGATTTAAAACCATGGCCATAAGGTTGAACTTAATTCCCAAATGGGGACCCCAGAACCATGGACAGGTGTGCAGACATCCTATATGGCTACACCTTTTCCATTTGCAAGGGCTGTTGCTTGCAAGGTATGCCAAACTGCTCTGGAAAGGGCGGATCACGCGACCAGTAACGAGAGGTGTGACACTCAAGTGAGGTATCTGCAACATTAAGAAGTGTGACGCAATCTCCTTTTAGCACATTACAGAGTCCCAGGTTGGAACTGCACGAAACTGCCACTCGGCCCCAACCAAATTGTCAGAGAAGCCTGCAATCTGGGTACTGAAAGTGTGGCCTGGACTGAGAGTAGTTCTCCACATGCTGGAGTCACTTTCTTTGCCCAGAGCTGAACAGAGTCGTTGCATCTGGAAAGGCCTGCCCTCCGCCCCCAGACTTCTCCTCGCTGCAAAGCATTCCAAAGCCTGCCGGCATTTGGAGGAAAGACAACTTGCTTAGTAAGCATCTTACTGTATTTACAAAAGGCCTCCAACATTACTGATCAGATATTATGTAAACTAACCCTCGGAAAGAGAGCTCCATTTCATAACAGGGAAAATGGGTATTCCCCTAAGGAGTCTCTACATGGAAACACTCATTTTCCAGCACTTATAAATCCACATACAACATGTGGAATTAAAAATGGATGCTGCCAACCTTTGCCAAAGGAAAACTGTCACTGCAATGTGAAGAAGAAACTTCAGGCACAACCGCGGCCCTCTAAAGCCAATGAGGGACAAGGAGCAAATAAATCCAGGCTGGCAGCTTAATAAAAAGGAACCGCCAACATTATGGAGACTTTAGTTTTTTCAACAATAAATTTTCCCCATTATTTTCTTGTCTTGACACTATTTTCATTGTTTTTAATCCCCCTAAATATTCTTGGACAGGTTGTAATTTCATGGTATGCTTAGTTACTTTGCTCATTCTAAACTACAGTAGACCTTTAAAATAAATAAATGTGCTTGCAGGCACACAACTATACACTCAAAAGAAAACCCCTCTAATAACTTTAAAGAGCTTTAAAGGAACTACTTTAAAAAAAGAGAAAAGCAACATACAGACGACATGAAAAGATAACAGATCGTTTAAAAGTAGAACCTTCTGACAAGCATCTACAACTTTAGAAAGTGAAAGGACGATGTACTCAAAGCACTTGGGACAAATAGTCACCAAGAACAGATAGTATGGGATGAAGCTGTTTCAAGCTAAAGGTATGAACGCCATCCAAATTCAAATAAAAATCTGTCTACAAGTACATAAGGAAAAACACCTCCAAAAAAGGAGGGGGAAAGGCAACTTGGAAATGCTGAATAATTCCAATCCCCAAGAACAGGATTGTGATTTTAATTATTGTAGTAACCATCATACCATTGCACTGATCTCCCACGCAAGCGAAATGATAGTAAATATTTTACAACAAAGACTTGTTCCATATATGGAGCACGAAATAGCAGAAAACCAAGTTGGATTCAGAAAAGAAAGGGGCACTAAAGATGCTATTGCAAACATACTTTGATTAATGGATATTAATACATTTCCTGTATTGCTATGTACTTTATATGTATTAGCCTACTAGCCCCACCACCTTTCCCTTCTCCTTTTATGTCATGTCTTTTTAGATTGTAAGCCCGAGGGCAGGGAACCGTCTAATTAAAAAGATTGTATGTACAGCTGTGTAAATTTACAGCGCTTTATAAATAAAGGATAATAATAATAATAATAATAATAATAATAATAATAATAATACCAACCAATTTCAAAAGAAATTCAGCTTGTGCTTTATAGATTACAACAAGGTCTTTGAATGTACTAAGATCATGAAGAACTATGGATGGCTCTAAAACATTTGATTGTCCTGATATAAAACCTTCATTTGGGGATAAGAGGGCTCTATCAGGATACAATATAATGAAACAGAAAGGTTTTCGATTGGCAAGGAAATCCAACAAGGGTGTATCTTTTATACACACACACACACGTATGTATTTAGATTATTCATAACCTGCCCTTTAGTCAAAAAGGGTCCCAGAACAGCTTACAAATTGTTAGTTTGACAATTCCAAAACACAAGGAAAAAGGGATGGCAACGTCCAGCAAATGTTAGCTCCTTCAGAGGCCTGAGCAGTGGCAGTTGGTATGGAGAAAGGGCCTTTCCTCAGCCACTATTATTATTATTATTAACCTTTATTTATGAAGCGCTGTAAATTTACACAGCGCTGTACATGCAATCTTTTTAGTTAGACGGTTCCCTGCCCTCAGGCTTACAATCTAAAAAGACATGACACAGAAGGAGAAGGGAGTGGTGGAGGGAAAGGGTAAGAGGTCCAGCAGTTCCTCTCAACCTCCGAGGTCTGGACCAAGGCAGATGGACTGGAGGGAGGGCAAGGCTTCATAATGGATGGTTAATCATTATCCAGAGAAAATACATAATCACAAGTAGGATAATACATATACAGTACATAGGAATACAGGAAATGGATCGATAAACAGCCAACAACAGAACATCAGATAGTAAGCGACAATTATGCGATGCCTGGGAAAGCTTCTCTGAATAGGATGGTTTTCAGCTCCGTTTTGAAGCTGGTTAAAGAAGTGATGGCTCTTGCTTGTGGAGGAAGAAGGTTCCAGGAGTGAGGGGCAGCAAGTGAAAAGGGGCGAATCCGGGATGGGGCAGAGGAAATCCTGGGCTGAGACAGGAACCCTTGACTACCAGAACGGAGGGCCCTGGTGGGAAGGTGAAGAGAAAGAAGGTCTGATAAGTAAGGAGGGGCCAGTCCATGGAGGGCTTTGAATGTCGACAGCAGGAGCTTATACTGAATGCGGAAAGGGAGAGGGAGCCAGTGAAGGGATGCCAACACAGGAGAAATGTGGTCAGAGCGGTGGGTGGAAGTGATAATGCGTGCAGCTGAATGCTGGACAGAGATTAAAGGACGGAGGTGAGAAAGAGGAAGCCCAGCCAGGAGGACATTACAGTAATCAAGTCGTGAGATCACTAGGGCATGGACCAGGATCTTGGCAGTAGAGGCGGAGAGATATGGTCGGATTTTGGCAATATTGTACAAAAAGAATCTACAAGCCTTGGCTGTGGTCTGGATCTGAGGGATACACGACAGAGAAGAGTCAAAGATAAAGCCAAGACTGCGGGCTTGCTGGACTGGTTGAATGGAAATGTTGTCCACAGAGACAGAAAAGGAGTGTTGAAGGTTGGGCTTAGGAGGAAAGACAAGGAGCTCCGTCTTGGACATGTTGAGCTTCAAACGCCGATGGCGCATCCACTGCGAGACAGCTGTAAGGCAAGATGAGACTTGCTGTTCAAGCCTTGGCGAAAAGTCAGGGGCAGAAAGATACAGCTGGGTGTCATCGGCATACAGATGGTAGGAAAAACCAAAAGAGCTGATGAGTTTTCCTAAGGACAGTGTGTAGAGAGAAAACAGAAGGGGACCCAGAACAGAGCCCTGGGGAACTCCAACAGATAAGGGAACAGGAGAAGAAGTCAGACCCCCTGCAACTACTGCAAAAGATCTGCCAGACAAGTAAGATCTAAACCAGTCGAGAACAGAGTCTGAGAACCCAAGGTCAGAGAGTATGTCAATTAGGAGACAGTGATCAACAGTGTCAAAGGCTGCAGACAGATCGAGAAGAATGAGAACAGAGTAAAGGCCATTAGCCTTGGCCTGTAAAAGGTCATTCGAGATCTTAGTGAGAGCTGTCTCTGTAGAATGCCTTGGGCGGAAACCAGACTGAAAGGGATCAAGGATGGAATTGGCTCAAGAAACTCAAGACAGCGCGAATAGACAACCCGTTCCAAAACCTTAGAAAGAAAGGGGAGAAGAGAAATCGGACGATAGCTAGACAAAGAGGAGGGGTCAAGAGAAGGTTTTTTCAGAATTGGGGAAATGAGAGCATGTTTGAAGTCCGAGGGGAAGGAGCCTGTAGAGAGAGAGAGATTGAAGATATGGAGGAGCGAGGGCAGAAAACTAGAAGTTTATATGCAGAGCATAGCATGGAAAACAGGATCAGATTCAGAGGAAGGATGTGTGAAAACTGGAGGAAAGGAACATCAAATATCTAAGATACACAGATGGCACCATATAACTAGCAATAGAAAAGAGTTGGAACAATACTGATGAAAGACAAAAAAAGAAAAGAAAGTGCAAAAGCAGGGTTACAGCTGAATATTAAGAAAACAAAAATAATGACCACAGAAGATGTTAATGGTTTTTACATTTTTACTATGACGTCTTAATAATGTTTTTAATCTTGTGAGCTGCCTTGGGGCCCTTTTGGGAGAAAGGCGGCACAGGAGTTAAATAAATAAATAAGATATAAATAACATTGAAGGAGGTAATGAAGATATCAAAACAGTTAAAGGGTTTCTATATTTCGGCTCAGACATTAATCAAAATGGAAACTGTAGTCAAGAAATCAGAAGAAGACTACGATTGGAAAGGCAGCATGAAGAAACTAGCTAAGATTCTCAAATGCAAAGATACACAATTGAATAGCAAAATCATGCTCACCCCTGCCATAGTATTTCTGATTTCTATGTATGGTGTGAAGCTAGACAGTGAAGAAAGGCGACAGGAAGAGAATCAACTCATCTGAAACGCGGTGCTGGTGGAGAGTTCTGCAGATATCGTGAGCCTCCAAAAAGACAAATGAATGCATCTGAGATCAAATCAAGCATAAACTCTCAATGAAAGCCAAAAATGACTAAACTGAGTCTACCGTACTTTAAACAGATCATGAGATGACATGACTCACTGGAAAAGGTGATAATGCTAAGTAAAGTGAAAGGCGATCATAAAAGAGGAAGACCACATTACAAGCGGATAGGCTCAATCAAAAGAGTCACAACTGCCCTGAGTTTGCAAGACCTCTCTAATCATAGAATCATAGAATTGGAAGAGACCACCAGGGCCATCCAGGCCAAACCCCTGCCATGCTCATCTTCCTGATGTGCAAACCCCATTTTTCATCATGGGAACAATTATGACTATTGTTTCCACTCTTACATAGTCTGTATAGATAGAATTCAAAGATAGAGTCGTGTTAGTCTATAGAATCAGTATGTAGGGAGATCTTGCAGCACCTTTGAGACTAACTGAAAGAAAGAAGGCCAAACTGGTCTTGCCCTCTCATTTCCATATCCAACAGCTATGTCTTTGTTGACAAATGGCCATAGTTAAAACTGGAGTTGCTACTTCATTTCAATATCCAAAGGATTTTGAATCTGAATTGGCATTCTCACATACTGTACCTATGGCATATATATGTCTGCCCCTGGCTTCCACTCCACCAAAAGCATCTGAGGAAGCAGACGGAAGCCTATGGAAGCACATGCTGCCAACTTCTTTCTTTCATGTAGTCTATATAGTTCTACATCCTGCGCATCTGATGCATCATACTTGTATAGTATCTATATAATTTGTATAATCTCTAGGAGGTCTCTCGTTCATAGGGTCACCATAAGGTGAAACTGACCTGACAGACAACAAGCAAATAACAAGAACGTATACCATTACCTACATACAGCCATGGTCACAGCCTGGGCAGGTTCCATTTACATATCCCTGGTCTGTAAATTATACATCATGAGCCATACCGTAGGTTCCTGAATTGCATCAGCCAACTTTAAAGTTATGCCCAAAAGAGATTTGTCACTCTATATCAAGGCAGGGAGTCATGCAGCTCTCCGTATATTGTGGGATTTCAACTCCCAGCAACCCTAGCCAGTATAACCAATGGTGAGCAATGTTGGGAGTAGCAGCTCAACAGCATCTGGAAGACCAGAAGGTCCACACCCCGGCCTAAATTCTAGTGCCACGTGCTCCTGTCCAGGCTGGCAAGGATGAATAAGCAACCAATGCTACTTGTGCAGCCAAACAGTCATACAGCCTGATCATGCCACCTGGCATCAGCCCTCTCAACTGTTTGCTTCTTCCTTCTCCTCCTGGGAAGGCTTCTCTCTTAGCAACACACCTGCACTTCTCTGCATGATTGTTCCAGTTTGTGTTTCTGGAAAACTTAAGAAAAAAAATAAATTGCTAGTAAACATTTGCAACAAGAGTCAGAAAGCCATAGTCTCATTCCATTTCCCAAAGAGAGCCGCAAAAGAAACAGCCAGGCCTAGCGTCAAATATTTCCAACAAGCCTGGGAAAGTTCTGGTGTTCAGCCCAAGAAAATCTACATTTTAAGCTTACTGTGCTATACACGAGTCAGCGCTCAGGCAGGATATCACCTGCATACCAAAGGAAAAAACAAGTTGGTTGTTGCTGAAACCCATGTTCTAAAAATGCTTCAGCGATGTGGGCCTCAGACTGGCGGTTTCAGAATAAAAGAGGCCTTTGATCCTTTAAATTTTACTTTCCTTCTCTTGATGGTGTTATAAAGCAGCCCACCCTTGAGTATAGCAGCAACACCAATATTGCTTTCCCCTGATGAGAACTAAGAATAAAAGCTCTGATGCACTCCCAGCCCTGAGGCTGTTAGTGTACTACTCCATGGATGGGCTTCAATAAAGCCCAGGGGCTGTACTTCTTCTTTCCAAGTCTCACACCTCCCAATGAAGAGTCTGTGGGAGCTCAACTTCACCCCTTATTATTTTGAAATGTCTGTGTTTTATGAATCCACCTCCCACTAACCAGCTATAGTCCAAGGCTGATCACTCACAATCCCTGGAGCGCAACGTCTATGAACTGCATTCACAGAGACTCCACTATGGCGGCGAGCAACTGAACCCAGCCACAAAGGAGCCTATAAAGAATGAGAGAGAAGCCTCCTGGTTTGGCCACTCATGGGAAGACCAGAAAAGGAAGAAGGAAACGTCAGGCACTTACCAGGCATGCCTCTCCTCTTGGGCATATAAAACTGAAAGAATGACTAAAACAGGATGACTGTGCAAAGACTAGCCAGTTGCAGATTTTATAAGACTACACTGTGGACTCCACCTGAAGACTTGTCAAAGCCCAACCCCTTCTGACCTGAGTATTTGGGATTATAAGCAACCAATCAGGAGAGAAGGGAAAGTAACTTCAGCTTCAATTTGTCATCTCTGCCTCTCTTGAAGATGGTATGAACTGGAACTGGGGAAAGAGAGAGAGGCAAATGAGCAGAAGCAATACTGGTAAGGAGAAGGTGATGGGTATAATAGCAGAGAAGACTCCACTGAAAGTATCTTGGCCTCAGCAGAAATTGGAACCAGCCTCTGGCTAGAACTTGTGCAGACCTCTTTGCAAGCCTACTACTGAAAGCCCATTAATAGCCACGGTTGCTTCTGCATTAATAGACATTTTAAAAGCCTCAACCTTGCTCCACCCACGACCGATTGCATTTCCTCCCAGTAATTTAAAAGCGCCATGAAACTTCTGGGCAGAGTTTCACAATTCTTCAGCTTTGGCAGGTTACGTTTTGACAAAAGGTTTCACGTGTTGAAGCATTTGTTTTTTAAAAAATGAACAGGAACCACAAGGACCAAGAAACTACCAAGCAAACAAACCAGCAAGAGTAACCTGCAAAGGGATCTTCTGGCACCTTTGAGACTAACTGAAAGAAAGAAGTGAAAAAATGTGAAAATGAAAGTGAAATGTGAAAAATGTGAAGTGAAAGAAGTGAAAATGGTGAAGAGCCTGGAAACCATGCCTTATCAGGAGAGACTTAGCCTGGAAAATAGAAGGTTAAGAGGTGATATGATAGTCCTGTACTGTATAAGTATTTGAAGGAGTGTCACATTGAGGATGGAGCGAGTTTGTTTTCTGCTGCTTTGGAGGCTAGAACACGGAACAGTGGATGCAAGCTACAGAAAAAGAGATTCCAGCTCAACATTAGGAGGAATGTCCTGACAGTAAGGGCTGTTCGACAGTGGAACAAACTCCCTTGGAGTGTACTGGAGTCTCCTTCCTTAGAGGTCTTTAAGCAGAGGCTGGATGGCCATCTGTCGGGGATGCTTGGATAGAGATTTCCTGCATGGCAGGTGTTGGACTGATGGCCCTTGTGGTTTCTTCCAACTCTATGATTCTATTGTTTATTTATTTACGGTATTTATACCCCGCCCTTCAGCCCTAAAGGCTCTCAGAGCGGCTAAGTTGGTAGCATGAGCTACTTCCTCAGATGCATAACCTCTTGAGTTTTTGCTAACATTTCCTCTTCAGTTGTCTCCTGAACAAAAAATACTTTATCAGTATCCTCTGTGCAATTACTCTTTCCCTATTGGCCTTACATTGACACTTCAAAACAGGGGTTGTCAACTGCTCAAGGTCTGGAGCTTTACATACTCTCCACTGGTCCTTGGGGAGCTGCACCCAACCCCTGCCTGCATTTCCCCTCTTTTAATAAAACATGACATGAGTCAAAAACACACTGCAGAAATAATCCAGTTTGAGACCGATTTAACTGCCCTGGCTCAGTGCTAGGAAATCCTGGGAACTGTATGTTATTGTGGCCCCAGAGCTCTCTGACAGAGAAAGCTAAATGTCTCACAAAACTACATTTCCCACAATTCCCTAGCATCGAGTCAGGATAGTTAAAGCAGTCTCAGATTGGATTAATTCTGCAGTTTGTTTTGAACCACACATCCCTGAATGCCTGACGCCATGGGGACAGTTTCGCCACATGTGGGGGGTGCTGGGCTGTTTAGGAACAGGAACCAGGCCTTTTTTGAACCAGGAAATAAATAGTCATTTCCAGTTTACGTCCTGGTTAAAATAAGCCCTCTCCTTTTCATAAAACAGCCTTCCAGGGCATGACAAAATTGCCCCCTGTGCCTCCTGAAGGGTGCATGGAGGTAATTCTGAGCTTCAAATTGCAAAAACATTTCTGGCCAAAAATATTTTGGAAGTAGGGGAAAGCAGAGCCAGCGTGGGGTAGTGGCTTGAGTACTGGACTATGACTCTGGGGACCTCAGAGGAAGGCAATGGCAAACCCTCTCTGAACAAATGTTGCCAAGAAGCCCCATGATAGGCTCACCTTAGAGTTGCCACAAGTCAGAAATGACTTGAAGGCACACAACAAAATGGCCTCCACAGTTACTTGCAAGCCCATGGGGTGCCCCTGCCTCATTCCTGCTTTAAAACTGAGATTCAATAACCTTCTCCTTTTCCAAATATGAAAGTAGGTTAAGATCCAACAGGGCAAGTCTGGCTTATGTTCACAGGACACCTGGTTTCTTTAAAACCCAATATAAAAGCCTAACACCAGGAAAAAAAGCCAGCCAAAATTGCCTTTAGGGAATCTAATACTCATTTCTACAGGCTGCTCACATAACCATAATTGCAAATAAACCAAACTGATTCTGTTGGAACTACATGACCTCTTGAGTGTCACTGATCTGAATGTCAGCAACATAATAAAAAAGGATAAGCATGGGAGGGGCCCCAAAATAACATTGCTGCTGAAGATGTCCTCTCAGGTAAGACATGATGGGACCATTCTCACTTACATTTAAACCAGTTTGCAAATCGTGTTGACACCGGGTGGATGAATCAATCGAGGCCGATGCTTAGTTCGCACTATGGAAGTGAATTTAGACCTTAGACTATGTCGTTACTTTGTGCTGCAGCTTGTGGGGGACTAGGTTTGCTGGGCTTGTAGATCCTGTGCCCCCTCTCCAGATATGGTTGAACTCCAAGTCCCTTCAAAGAGTGGCTTCAGGGGCAGAGCCTGGGGAGGGAGGCAAGGAATGGTCAAAAGGGCCACTTGGCTTTGGGGGAAATCCTCCATCGGGCTCTGCCCCAGAAGGCCACGCTGGGCTCCTCCAACCCTCCCGGCCCAGAACTCCCCGGGGCAGATGAGGGAGGCTGAGAGAGAGAAGGCAACCCCGCAGAACTCTCTGGGGCCCCAGTCCCGCATGGCGGAACCTGGAGGTGCCCCAAGGCAGAAGCAGAGGCAGAAGCAGCCATGCTGGAAAGGAGGGAGGGAAGAGGTGTCCAGCCCAAGCCAAGGTCGTCAAAGAGACTCCCAGGGTTGTCTCCCAGGCACCGGCTGAGCCCCTGAGGAAGAAAAGGAGGGTCCTCCACCTCAGCCACCCTTCCTGCAGCACCCACCTGGTTGGTGAAGTCCTTGGCAGAACTAATGGGGTTGCTCTGCCCCACGGCCAAGGCGACGGTAGACGTAACTGGGCGGGCGAGCATTTGGTCAGTGGGGTGTGCAATCTCCTGATCGGGTGAGGCAGTGAAGGACAGTGGAGAGGGGACTTTCCCAAAGCAACAGAAACCAGCTCCCAGTGAGCGCAACTTTGGGGGATGCAATTCAAATCGTCGTTCACACTTGTTAAACATGCTTCTGAATTGCTTCTTTTCAAAAGAACCGCCAAAACACTGGAAAGAACAGTGTTTTTTTTAATTTGTCTCACTTCCAAGCAATTCCAAGTGATTCCAAATAATCACAGTCGCATCTGAAACCGTTTCCAATGGGGATGAGGCATATATACAGTGATCAGCAATTCACTTTAAATCATAGTGGGAATGAGCCCCAAGTTTTAGAAAGCTCTCAATGGTTTATACAGGAGACAGCAGGATATGTCACGGCTATCTCTGGTTGAATTCCCTCTGGTTGGCATGAAAAAGAGAGAGAGAGAGAGAGAGAGAGAGAGAGAGAGAGAGAGAATTCTGGCCAAACACTTTATTATACAGGTTGTGGGAATGATGGCTCTGAGGTGAAATCCCTAGGAAAGGAATTTGACGAGGGGCAGAAACTACAAATGTTGAAACAAAAGGCTAGCTGAAGTGCATTGTCAGAGCACATGGAGAGAGGTAGGGGAAAGCATTTAAAGAGAGTCCCCCATGTTTGCAAAATTATGTCATTCTCTGGAGAAAAAGGGAACCTATAAAAACAAGCTATCATCCTATCAGCAGGCAAACACTGTGCTCAAACTGCCATCTATCAACTGGATTCATGGTGCACCTCTAGCCAGGGTAGATAGAAATCAATGAGGCTTTTTTAAATTAAACAGGGGCCCGTTACAGACGGGCTCTTGAGGCACCCCAATCACGTGCTAGGGGTTGGCCGGGGACCTAGCGTCCACACCGGCCTCACTCCTAGCACGTGACGGGGGCGTAATAATGGCGGCGCCCTATACACACAGGCACCGCCATTATTACGTTCCGGGCGCATAGTGTCCGCACGTCGCGCGGCGCTTATGACATTGCGAGTGCGCCATTGGTGCCTCGTGGCATCATAACCGCGCCGCGGGAAGAAGCGCCATTTTGGGGCTTCTTTTTTGCTCCGCGCGGTTTGGCTGCTGTGGCTCCCTCGCGGAGCAACCAGCAGCGCCGGCAGACCACCGCTTTTAGGCGGTCTGTAACGCACCAATATTTATATTTTAAAGAATACAAATACTACATTTCTACGAAAGAATAATTGGTTTACATTAAATAATTGGAATATGAGCATGCTAGTGCCACAGTTAATTTCTATATCAAATCAACGTCTTTGTCAGATACACTGAATTAAGTGAGGTCTTTATATACAAACAAAATATCAATTTGATGGTTTGTCAAATACAGAGATTTACACTCTGCCTACCAAACACAGACATTGCATTTTCACATCCAGGACATGAAGGACTTGAGACTGCCCAGCAATTATTAGACATTACTTTAGCCAGTGTGATGTAGTGGTTGGAGCACTGGACCATGCCTCTGGAGACCAGGGTTCAAATGTCCACTTGACTATGGAAACTCACTGGGCAAGTCACAGTCTCTCAGTCCCAAGGAAAGCAAAAACATAAACCCTTCTGAACAAAACTTGCCAAGATAGCCCCATGATAGGGTTGCCGTAAGTCAGAAGCGACTTGAAGGCACAGAACAGGGTGAGCACTTCATTGTTGTATGCTTCTTTGCATTAATAAGGATGAAGCTGAGTCAAAGCAGAGAGAAACAGATAGGAGAAGCACCATAAATTGTCCAATATGCATGTTACTATATCACCTCAAGAACTGCCAAGATTTCTGGTCACTGAAAAGACTATGTGAATATCTGAAAGAACTGCCTCAATAGGATAAAAAAGGTATTATTATTATTATTATTATTATTATTATTATTATTATAGTATCATCATAATCCCTCCTTTCGTCCAGTGTAAGGCCTCAAGGCAGCTAACAACAAATTTAAAACTGTACAAATAAGAAAGCATCAACATAAAGTTTACAAAACAATTAAACAATTTATAAAGTTAAAAATATTACACACTCAAAATATTAAAGATGTATTAAAAACTACAGTATATGCAAACTTTGACATTCTGAGTTGTACAGTATTTAAAAAAACCAAGCCTCATCAGTTTTAAAAAGACTGACAGCACAAAAATGTTTTTACCTGCCGCTCAAAGGAAAGCAGGGATGAAGCCATCCTGGCCTCTCTAGGGAAGGAGTTCCAGAGTCTGGGTGCAGCCACCAAGAAGGCCCTCTCCCTAGTTCTCACCAAGCGAACCTGGAAGGTGGTGGGATAGAAAGAAAGGACTCTCCATACGATCTTAGAGCAATGATGGGTCCATAAAGGGAGATACAGTTCTTCAAATAATCTGGACCCAAGCCATGATCAGCAGCACTTTGAATTGTGTCCAGAAACAAACCAACAACCAATGAAGCTGTTGCAGTGGGAGAGTAGTGTGCTCCCTGTAGCCAACTACCTGGCTGCAGCTCTTTGGGCGAACTGAAGTTTCTGATCACTTTTCAAAGACAGTCCCACATAAAATGGAAAGGAATGATAGAGCTAGGTATCAGCAGCATAGTGATAACACCTGACTCCAAAACTCTGGGCAACCTCTCCCAGCAGTTTCATGCACATGTTAAAAGGCACAGGGGACAAGACAACCCTACAGGCCAATGGCCAAGGCATCAAGCAAGAATCCCCCAACATCATTCTCTGAGGGTACCATTCCAAAAAGGAATAGAACTACAGTATCATAGAATAGTATCTCCAAGACCAATGCCAGAGAGGCAACTCAAAAGGATATCACAGCCGATGGTATCAAAAGAAGTCCAGAACCGATAAGGATGTATTCCCCCCATCCATTTCACACAGGTCATCCACCAAGGTGACCAAAAGCTGTCTCTATCCCATAATCATGTATGAAACCGTACTAAAATGGATCTAGATAATCCATCTCATCCAGGTACCTCTGGAGCTGAGAAGCCACCACACAGAGTGGTGTGTATCCTCCCCAAAAATAGAAATTTGGAGGCTATATTTATCTAGTATACAAAAATATGAAAAGGCCAATATGCTGCATGGCGCAGGACAGAGTAATAGTACTGCTACACTATCCTCTCAACACGCCCCAAACTCACCATTTAGCCACTAAACTCCTTTTCCATGGTTATTTCTTGGCTGGCACGGGGGGGGGGGGGGGGGATTGAAAAAGCATATGCCTATTTCTCTGTCGCCAGACGCAAAAAGATGACATCATCCACGGAGATCTACCAGGGTCCTCTGGAGGTCTAAGCAGATGGTGTACATGCACATGGCCAGCTGCCCCAATCCCCCTGCTCTCCACCAGCAATGGAATGACCATGGAGCAGGGCTCAAGCTCCTAACTGGGGAGTCAGGGGGGAGCCTTTGTTATTTCAGAGGACTTACACCCATGTTATATCACTAACAGAATGCCAGCCAATATGTCCAAAGTGTGACAAAAACATGTGGTAATACCCGCCTGCATCCCACAACCCAACTGCATCCTGTTAGGGAGCAGTCGGCTTATATGTGAATGTGACAATCTCCATAGTCAGATTTACACCATAGGTCAGGAAATATAGTAAGCAGCATCTATGGGAAACTTGATTTAAACCACTGGGCCTCCAGACTTGTTTCTTGTTGCTGATTTAAATTGACTTGATTTTAATCAAACTGTCATGCCTCCAGCCAACAAATATCCACATTATTTTACTCTCTCAAGTTTTTAAAAATTCATTATTGTTTAGTATAAAGGTTGTCTTATTAAGTTGTCACTAAATTTGCCTAGTAAAAGAAAGTCAGTTTCCAAGGAGTATAATAAATATTATTATATTTAATAAAATTGATGCCCCCTTGTCATGGGGGAGAGGTTTGAGCACCCTAATGAAATTGTGAGCTATGCTGGCGGTGGTATAATAACCATCGGTAGGGCCTCCCATGCCAGACAGGTCACAACCGAAGGGTCTGACCAAAAACGACAAAGGGCAGGATGGGCTCTCTAGGGTTATGGCAACCATCCTAGGAGAAGGAAAACTCTAATTCCAAACCTGGTCAGATGGTGCTCATCTAACCCTGTAAAGTCAACCATCTAATAAGAGAAGGAAACTCTAATCAAACCTACGACCCAAGGACCTCGCTGCCACCCTCCATGCTTATCAAGGCCTCAGCAGACAAACCTCTGGTTTAAAGGGTGAGGCCAGTTCTGTGCACGCTGTGCTCCACCAGAAAAACCCATTGCACAGGCTCGAAGGATACATCCAACTTCCAAAAAAGCCCTGTAGCGACAGACGAGGGACAAAACGGCTGGTATAAAGATGTACTGGAAACCGCAGACCCAACCCTGCATTCAGGCGGTTCAGGACTTTGGTCCCTTGAGACTGACCCAGGGATGACAGTCTTATTCAGCACCATCGTGAATGACCAAGCAGCCTTTTTTAAGGAGAGCACTGCTTGCTCCATGTGGAGAGGGGCCTAGAAAGGGTGGCCTAACGAAAGCTCATCCCCATCTACCCGGTTGGCTAGCCACGGCCAATGGGCATCTTCTGATGCGGTCAAAGACAAAGAAACAAAGGCACACACCAGCCTCCAAAGGTGTAAATAGATGCTTGCATGCTGGAACATCAGAACCATGCAAGATTCTGCAGATAGTGGACGTCCTGAGCGTCGTTCTGCTCTAATAGCCCATGAAGTGTCACGACTTAACACTGACATCGCTGCTCCATGAGGAAGGCAGCCTTAAAGAACACGGTGCCAGCTACACACTCTATTGGTCTGGCAAACCCAAAACCAAAAAACATCTTTCAGGTGTAGGCTTTATGATCAAAAACTCCATTGCCTCCAAACTCAAAACCCTGCCAACAGGACACTCTGATCGCATTATCTCCTTACGCCTCCCACATGTTGTTCTCTTCAGTATATATGCCCCAACTATACAAGCCAACCCTGAGGAGAAAGACAAATTCTACTCAGACCTACGCCACCTTATACAAAAAGTCCCTGCAGAAGACAAAATCGTTATCCTTGGTGACTTCAATACCAGAGTAGGAAAGAACTTCGAAACCTGGAAAGGTGTTTTAGGCAAGCATGGTGTTGGAAACTGTAATGATAATGGACACCTCCTGCTAAAGTTTTGTGCAGAACAGCAGCTGACTATTACAAACACTATCTTTCAGCAGAAAGATAGCTTGAAGACAACCTGGATGCATCCCCGATCCAAACACTGGCACCTCATTGACTATATCCTAGTGCGCCAGAGAAATATTTGTGATGTCCATCATACTCGAGTGATGCCCAGTGCAGAATGTCAAGCAGATCATCGCCTTGTAAGATGTAAACAAAATCTTCATTTTAAGTTCAAACCTAAGAGGGGTGGCATCCTAAAGAGGAGACTCCAAGTCAACAATCTTCAACAAGCTGCCATGAGAGACAACTTCCAGGCAAATTTGCAAACAAAACTTGAAGACCATCCTGTAGACTCTTCTCCTACAGCACTTTGGCAACATATCAAAAACAGTATCCTGCAATCTGCAGAAGAATTCTTAAGATTTTCCCTCAAGAAAAACCAAGACTGGTTTGATGAAAACAACCAAGAGATCCAGGAGCTGCTGGCAAAGAAGAGAACTGCCCACCAGGCACACCTCATCCAGCCATCTTGCCATGTAAAAAATGCAGCCTTTCGCCTCGCACTCCAACAAATACTCCGAGACATTCAGAACAAGTGGTGGATCAACTTAGCAGAAAAGACACAACGTTGTGCAGATCTGGGTGATTCCAGAGGATTTTACAAAGCTCTTAAAGCAGTGTTTGGACCCACATATCAGGTCCAAAGCTCCCTATACAGTACAGATGGTCATACACTAATCACAGATAAAGCTTCCATTCTGAACTGATGGGCTGAACATTTCCAAAGCCTCTTTAGTGCCAACCGAGTAGTCCAAGACTCAGCTATTCAATATATGACACAACAACCAATGAAAAATGAATTGGGACATAGCTCCCACTTCGGAAGAAAATCCTTGCAAGGATACTCCTGAACAGATTAGTTCCTGCTACTGCAGAAGAACTCCCTGAAAGCCAACGTGGCTTTAGAGCTAATAGGAGCACTACAGAGATGGTATTTGCCCTTAGACAACTGCAAGAGAAATGTAGAGAGCAGAACAAAGGACTCTATGTAACATTTGTCGACCTCACCAAAGCCTTCGGCACTGTGAGTAGAGAAGGTCTGTGGCAGATCCTGGAACGACTAGGATGCCCCCCCCAAATTCCTCAAAATGATCATCCTGCTACATGAAGGCCAGCAAGGTCAAGTCAGATATGCAACGCTCTCTCGGAGCCCTTTCTAATAACTAATGGTGTGAAACAAGGTTGTGTTCTCGCTCCAACCCTATTTACAATCTTCTTCAGCATGATGCTCCAAAGGGCTACGGCAGATCTCAAAGAAGAAGACAGCATTTATATACGCTACCGTACTGATGGTAGCTTGTTTAATTTAAGCCGCCCAAGGGCTCACACTAAGACTCTAAACTATCTAGTCCATGAGCTGCTTTTTGCTGACGATGCTGCCCTCGTTGCCCTTACGGAAGCAGCTCTACAGCGCCTAACATCTTGCTTTGCTACAGCTGCAGAGCTCTTTGGGCTGGAAGTCAGTCTGAAGAAAACGGAAGTTCTCTTACCAGCCGGCACCTCAGGAAGAACACTACCATCCCCACGTCACTGTTGGCAAATCTGTGCTTAAGTCCATCCAGCAGTTCACCTGCCTGGGAAGCATCATCTCCTCAGACGCCAAGCTTGATAAAGAGATCGATCACAGACTAGCAAAGGCATATAGTGTACTCGGAAGGCTTCACAAAAGAGTCTGGAGTAACAAACACTTGAGGCGAAGCACAAAAATCAGTGTATAGAGCCATTGTACTGTCTATTCTCCTTTATGGGTCTGAAACATGGGTCACCTATCGCCAACACCTATGACTCCTCGAATGCTTTCATCAGCGCTGTTTATGCACAATTCTAAATATACACTGGACTGACTATGTGACAAATGTTGCTGTCCTTGAGCAAGCAGGGATCACCAGCATTGAGGCCATGCTATTGAGGATGCAGCTGTGCTGGGCAGGACCATCGCCTCCCAAAAATAGTATTCTACGGTGAACTCGCCACAGGTCAAGAGCATAAGAGGGGCGCTCCAAAGAAGAGATACAAGGACTCCCTGAAACAACATCTCAGGCTCGGCCAAATTGATCACCAACAATGGTCCGCCCTGGCCTCGCATCAGGAGGCATGGAGATGCACTATCCACGATGCTGCAGCCTTTTTTGAAAGCTCACGCCGAACGAGTCTCGAAGAGAAACGACAACACAGAAAGAACCACAACCCGGAAACATCACCCAAGGAGACTTTCTGCTGTGCTTTCTGCAACTGGACTTGTTTATCTCGGATTGGCCTTTTTAGTCATCAACGCGCTTGTAGAAAGCGCGGGATGAGTCCTTCCTGAATCTTCATTCGCGAAGAATAGCCAGAGAGAGAGAGAGAGAGAGAGAATTTGCAGATTCTATGAAGACGGGTTTGCTCACTTGGATGATATCCTACTCAAACTTTTTGAAATAAGCCTATTAATCCTTAGCTAATATACAGTACATCCCAAGTCTAAACAAATTTGCTCAAGCAGTGATGTACAAGCCAGTTATAGGTACCTGTGCTCATACCATGGCATTTCAGGGTTGGGTGTTTGAGCATTCAAATCAAATCTTGGATGCCAAATGTAACTACAAATATCTTTGAAACCCAAATATACAAAAATTATACAAAGTGGATCAGACTACACTGGTGCCTCGGGATACGAAATGATTGGGTTACGAAATTTCCAGGATACGAAAAGGTTGGATTGGCAAAAACTGTTTCGGGTTACGAAATATTTTTCGGGTTACGAAATTCATTTCGGCGCGAAATTCAAATGCTGCAAAGTGCAGCTATAGGCTTTCCAGTGCTAACGGAAAGCCTTTTCGGGTTACGAAATTTTCGGGTTACGAAAGGAATGGCGGAACGAATTAATTTCGTAACCCGAGGCACCAGTGTACTTTTTTCCCTATGCCATTGTCACCTGTTCATGCCTATTAGCATACAAGTCAGAGGGGGGAACAATCACCCTCTTCCCGTGCAATCTTCTATGTGGCTTCAAAGCTGCTCCAGTAATATTTGAGGTGACATGGAGGTTTCCAATGGGGACAGAAGAAAGCTTGGTTATAGTAACAGATGTCTACTCACACAATGCTGGATATAGGCCAACAGGTTTTATCTTTAAGACATACATTTCCAGATGTATAGTCAGCCCTCCATATCCATGGAATCTTTATCCACCATTTTAACCATCCGTGGCTTGAAAATATTATTTAAACATACAAATTCCAAAAATCAAAGCTCAGTTTTGCCATTTTATACAAGGGGCACCATTTTACTATGCCACTGGGTTTAATGGGACTTGAGCATCCATGGATTTTGTTATCCATGGGGGGTCCTGGAATCAAAGCCTAGAAGATATCAAGGGCCCACTGTATAAGGCAGTATCTCTCTTAACATAGCCTCAAGCAACATACAACATAAATGTGTAACTCAGGAATTGCATACATCAAGTGACATTCTTAACCTGAACAAAATTTGACCTAATACAGTGGGCCCTTCCCTCATGCGGGAATCTATTCTGGACCCGACCCACCCCCGTGTAAGGAAAAAAATATGTATGCTCGAGACCCATTGAAAGCAATGGGGTACATGCATGTGGCATGCACCATTGTTTTTCCCATGACGCAGCTTCAGCATAATCTTAAATCGGCGTATGGCGTGGGCGCACTGTATTAAGATTATAAATTCTGGAATAAAATATTTTTCATCAAAACACATATTCTGCTTTGTCCTGTTCCAGAGCTTAGGAAAGTTACTTTTTGGGACTGAAACTCTAAATTCCTCAGCCAGCATGACCACCCTTAGAATGCCACACTCAAAAAACTTTCCAGGTTTTGCTCAAGCTCAGTCCATCTAAAGAAAATGACACTGGATAATCCTTCAAGAAAGTGATCCTGATAAATGTAATTTACAAACATTCTGAATCACACTCCACAGACTGCAAATATCAGTTACAAATCTGCACTGTATTCAATTTGGGACTCTGCACACAGTTGAACACTCAAACCACTACACCATGCTCTCTCATTTCAAACTATTACATGTGAAAAGAAGTTGACATTATTTGTCTGAATATAGCTGTAAAAGACATGCACAACTTCATTATTACAGTATTACATAACAGCTACTTTGAAACCAAATTGGAGATGACTTGAACAATTACTGCCAGTCAGCTTGACATCAATACCATGGAAGATTCTAGAGCAGATTATTAAAGACAGTCGGTAAGCATTTAGAAAGGAATGTCATGATCACTAAAAGTCAACATAGCTTTATCTAAAATGAGTGATAGTGAGTGATCGAGTTACAAGCTTCATAGATGAAGGGAATACTATAGATGTAACATATCTTGATTTCAGTAAGGCCTTTGACAAGATCTCCCATGATATCCTTGCAAAAAAACCTAGTAAAATGTGTCATAGACAGTGGTATTGTTAGGTGGATTTGACCAAACTCAATGATGCTCCGCAATGGCTCCTCTTCTTCATTCTGGAGAGAAATGATCAGTAGGGTGCCATAGGGTTCTGACCTGGGCCAGTGCTATTCAACATCTTTATCAATGACTTGGATGATGGAATAGAGGGAGGTTTATCAAATTTGCTGATGGCACCAAAATAGGAGGGGTAGCTAATACCCCAGAGGGCAGGAGTAGAATTCAAAATGACCTTAACAGATTAGAAAGATGGGCTAAAACTCAACAGACTGGAGAGCTTGGCAAAAACTGACATAATAAATTTCAACAGGGAGAAATGTAAGGTACTACACTTGGGTAGCAATAACAAAATGCACTGTTATAAGATGGGTAACACCACACTGGATAACAGTATATGTGAAAGGAATCTAGGAGTCTTAGTAGACCATAGAATGAACATGAGCCAACAGTGTGATGCAGCAGCTAAAAAGCCATTGCAATAAATAGGAGTATAGTGTCTAAGGAAGTAATAATACATACCACTATGTTCTGCTTTATAGTCAGCCCTCACTTGGAATAGTGTGTGCAGTTTTGGGCACCAACACTTTTGATTAGCAGAAGGGATGAGATGCCACCTTTAAGAACTTTTCAGGCCACTGGCGGAGCAAGATGGTTCTTTCAGAGTGAGGAACCTCACAAAACAGCTTTTTATTGCTTTGTTTTGATGTTGGTTGTTGTTTTGTTTTAGCTGCCTTGAGTCTCTCTTTCAGTGAGATGGCAGGATATAAATAAAGTGACTGAAAATTATGGTTATCCCCCCAAGGGAGTTTCCTGTCCTACTTTGGCCATATCAGGAAAAGGCATAAATAACTGGAAAGGCAATAATGCTAGGAAAAGTAGAAGGCAGCAGGAAGAGAGGAAGACCGCACCCCATATGGATAGACTCAGTTAGGGAGGTCAAGGGCCTAAATCTGCAAGACCTGAGCAGAGCAGTTGCAGACAGGGGAGCCTGGGGAGGTCCCATTCACAGGGTTGCCATGACTTGAGGGTGACTTGAGTGCAGCTAACAACAACAAAAGTGGGTTGAGGGGTTCAGCCAAAAATATTTGAGGACATGCCAGGGCCTGCGGGGGCACATACAGCCCAGGGGCTACATGATTCCCAGCCTCTTCTACTCCAATGTGATCTCTCCTGCCCCCATGAGCTAGTCAGAATCCTAATATTCGGCCAACTGGTCAGGAGATAATGTCAAAAATATCACAGCAGAAAAGGGCATTGAGTTACCTGCAAGACAGCACAGAAAGAAAATCCCTACTATGACAAAAAGGAATACTCCAAAATCAGTTCTGATATAAATCAAGCTACTCTCTTGTGCACTTCTAGGCTTTGTTTTTCCAGTAAGTCACAAGCGAGAGTCTCCGGAGGTCGCCAATAAATGTGGAGATTTTGCCTGACACAATTAAAACTAAAGCAAACAAAAAGAGAGAGAAGTAGTTGTGTGGTCCGTGAATGAAAACAGAAATCAGAAGACCTGACACAATGTAATCTACAGTTCTGATGACAGACAGAGCAAGCTGTATCCTGGCTGACATCATCCTTAATCATTAGTGAAGCCGAAACCAAACAAATACAAACCGCCATTAGGAATTCCCTGGTGTGGGTCTGTATGTTTTAATATAACTCCTTTGTCTAAGAAATAAAAATGAGATTTATTCATTTCACGTGAGAGGGGCTGTTATAGATCTATTTCCTTAAAGTCCAAGGTTAAGAACTAGAAATAGTATATTAATAATAATAATAATAATAATAATAATAATAATAATTTTATTTGTATTTCCCGCCTGCTGATTGATTACAGCAAAGAATAAAAACCACAATACAATACAAAATACAATATCATCTAAAAATACAGTCAGTAAAACAACAGCAATATTACTCCCAATCACTAAAAAGACCAAACCGTCGTCAATTTTCCATGCTATCAAGTCAGAGTGGGAATGTTCCATAAAATCAGCTGTAAAAGGTCAGGTGGATAGGCCAGCCAGAAGAGATCCTTCTTAAGTGCCTTTTTAAAGGCTTCTAAGGTGGTAATGAGATGGATCTCTTCCAGCAAGTTGTTCCATAATTTAGGGGCCGCAGCTGTAAACGCTTTATGGGAAGTTGTAGTTAGTCTAGTTTTCATATGTTCCAATAGTTTCTTGCCTGATGTTCTAAGAGTGCAGCACAGATTGTGTAGAGAGTGGCATTCCCATATGTAACTCGGACCCAAGCCATGTAGGGCTTCAAAGGTAATAACCAACACTTTGTATTGCGCCCGGAAGCTGATTGGCAGCCAATGAAGCAATCTTAATATTGGAGTAATATGGTCAAATCTTGATGTTCCTGTGACCAATCTGGCTGCAGCATTTTGGATCAATTGAAGCTTCTGAACTTGGTACAAAGGTAGCCCCATGTAGAGTGCATTATAGAAATCAAGACGAGAAATTACCAGTCCATGTACTACTGCTTCAAGGTCCCTCTGGGCCAGGTAGGGATGCAGCTGGCGTACCAATCACTCCTGGCCATTGCCTCCACCTGAGATGACAGCTGTAGAGATGAGTCCAGGAGTACTCCCAAACTGTGAACTTCGTCCTTTATGGGAAGTGTAACCCCATCCTGGACTGGTTGGCAAATCTCCATCCCTGGATCAGGGGTACCTATCATAAGTACCTGAGTTTTTTGTGGATTCAACTTGAGTTTGTTTTCCCTCATACAGCCCATTACCGACTCAAGACAGGCATTTAGAGGAGAGACACCATCTTTGGTCACTGAAACAGTTGGAGACATAGAGAAATGGATTTGGGTGTTATCAGCGGATGATCTCTCCCAGTGGCTTCGTGTAAATGTTAAACAGCATGGGAGACAGAATGGAGCCTTGAGGGATGCCAGATGTCAGCTCTCTTTTACGACAGCAGCTGTCCCCCATCCTCACCATCTGGAATCTGCCCGAGAGGTAGGACCAGAACCACTGGAGCACAGTGCCCCCAATACCTAACTCCCTCAGGCGTTCCAGAAGGATACCATGGTCGATGGTATTGAATTCCGCTGAGATTTCCAAGAGCACCAGCAGGGTCACACTTTCCCTGTCGATGCCCAGACGGAGATCATCGACCAAGGCGACCAAGGCATATGGTCCATATCCCGCCCTGAAGCCCGTTTAAAATGGGTCTCGATAATCGGCTTCATCCAAGACAGCCTGGAGTTGGAAGGCAACTGCCCTCTCGATCACTTTGCCCAAGAATAGTAATAAGGAGACCGGCCTATAATTGTTTCTTATCAAGGGGTCTAGAGAGGGTTTTTTTTTAAAAGTGGTTTTACCACCACTTGTTTAAGCTTAGATGGAAATTTCCCTTCCATAAGGGATGTGTTAATTATAGATTGAAGTAAAGCTGTTGCTGCATCCCCTCCTTCGGTGGTCAACCAAGATGGGCAAGGATCTGGGGGGGGGGGGGATGTTGTCCTCCTTACACATCCAAGAAGCTTGTCCACTTCATTGGTATTTACAAACTCAAAATGATCCAATCTAACATGGTCCACAGAGTCACTGGGCACCTCTCTTATAGTTTCTGTTGTAATACCGGCATCGAGATCAACCCTTATCTGAGAGATTTTATCAGCAAAAAAGTAGTTGAATGTGTCACAACAGGCTCTAGTTGGTTCTAATAGAGAGTTCAGGGTGGGAGACCATTGGGTTAACTCTTTAACTACCCTGAACAGCTCTGATGGACAAGACTCTGCTGATGCAATACGAGCAGCATAGAAGGAATTCAGGGTACTTGGAGGACCGCCTCTCCCCATATAATCTGCCTCACGGTCTCAGATCGGCCGGGAAGCAATTGTTGAGGGTTCCAGATACGAAGTACACCGTGACTGCACAGAGGGTGTTTTCCAACTCGGCCCTGCAGCTTTGGAACTCTCTTCCCGGCGAGCTCCGCTCGGTTACCTCCCTTGACCTGTTCAGGAAGAAGCTGAAGGCCTTCCTCTTCCAACAGGCTTTCCCCTAGGCATTGTGTCTCTGTTCTCTCTCCGTTACACCAACACTTTTGAGCTAGTTATTGTTGTGATTTTAATGTCTGTAATTTTTATCTTGTTTTTAAATATTGATGTACTGTTTGAGATTTTATAATGTAGATACTGTTGTGAATTGTACATTGTTTAGTACTCCTGTTGTAACCCGCTTTGATCTCTTCGGAAAAGCGGGCTATAAATAAACAGTATAATTATTATTATTTGCTGCATCGATTGCCACTCCATAGGAGTCAAGAAGAGCCTTGTGGCGTGTCTTGTCACATAAGCAGTGATGTTTCCGCCAGTAGCGCTCTAGTCATTGCATGGTCTGCTTCATTTTCCGAAGCTCTTTAGTATACCATGGTTTCTTATTGGAAGCTGGTCGGAAAGGACACTCGGGAGCAATAATGTCTATGGCCCTGGTAAGATCATTATTCCAAATATCAACCAAGGCTTCGACAGAATCGCCATCATTCCCAACCATAGAACCCTCTAGGGCCTCCTGGGACCTTTTGGGTTCCATCAGCCTTTGAGGGTGGACCATTCTAATAGGTCCTCCACCCACCCATCCCGAGGGGGATCTAGGTAGTGGCCTTCAGTCCCACTTTGACCAGAAAATGGTCCATCCATGACAGGGTGGAGGTTTGAATTACCTCCGCCCACGGATGTTCCTGATCCGTACTGAAGACCACATCAAATGTATTACCTGCACAATGTGTTGGATCTGAGACTAACTGGGACAGGCCCATGGTAGTAGTGGAATCCATGAACTCCCAAGCTGCATCTGTCAGATCTGATAAGCCGGCCTTGAAGGGGATGTTGAGGTCCCCCAGGACAAGAAGCCTGGGAGACTCCAGCACCAGCTCCAAGACCAGATGTGTCAGCTCGGCCAGGGAGTCTATTAAACAACAGGGTGGACGGTATGCCAACAGAATCCCCAGACTGTCCCTAGCCTTCAGAGTCAGGTAAATGCACACAATGTGATTTGTTTTCTGGATAGGTTTCCTGTTCAAGGTTAAGATAGATTTGTGGACCAGGGCCACTCCTCCCCCTCGCCCACTTTCCCTCACCTGTTCCTTAATGGCATACCCAGCTGGGAGGGCCTTAGTCCAGGTCACACTGCTATCCTCCTTCAGCCAGGTTTCCGTGAAGCAAGCCAGGTTGGCATTTTCATCCTCCAACAGATCGTAAACTATATGGGATTTATTCTTAACCAACCTGGCATTGCAAAGGAGCAGTGTGAAGATCTGTGGTATGGTTGGGTCAATCCTCGGTTCTTTTGGGATAACAGGGTGGGTGGAAGGCGGGATATTATCAAGACAATACAATAAAAAAACAGAAACACAATTCAATGAAGTAGAATTAGGAAGTCAATGGTGATGTGAGAATATGAATGATGGAATGAGTGTTGCAAGTGTATGAATGGTTGAAGGAAAGTTTATTCATTAATTAAGTCAAGGGAAACAAATGGTGCCCAAACTGTGCTCTTTAAGGGATTTTGGACTTCATCTCCCAGAAGCCTAAGGAAAATTAATTTCCTATCTTTTGTAAAATACATTTTGTGAATGTTATATTTGGCGAATGTTATATTTTTATGTTAAGATATGCTCAATAAAATATTAATATTTAAAAAAAGAAAAAAGAGGGGGGCTGTTGTAGTTTTTGCTACACAAGTGTTTCATGCCACACACTCAGATATCCACCCCAACTCTGTAAACATTCATACAGCTGAGCAGAACGGTGATGGAATTACTGGTATAATTCCTGAATTCTGCAATGCTAGAAGGCAGAAGACATAGAGACAAAAACCACTATGTAGAAATAAAGGTGCTCATTTATAGTTAAGGCTGTAGCCTCCCCTTAGCAAAGACACACCTACAAGATAATAACGCCTTGCTGCTACTCTCAAGGGATGCCATGTGGAGCAGAGACCCTACAACCAATTGCCCTCAATGATATTCCTACAAAGGGATCACGCTCACAGACGCTACCTGCTGTTAGCCTTTTAACCAGGTTAATATGACAAACCTCTCTTCTCTTCACTTCCTTGAGCTGTCACAGGACTGGTCTAACAATTACATAACCGTCCAGCTGATGCAGCCAACCTACACTGCCATAATTTTCTCAGTGTAAAGAGAGATGTACCAGTGAAAGGGATTATTTTTATGTCAGGCACAGCCCAAGAACAGTAGCAGATCCACGTTTTATTTTTGTAAAACTCCAGGATGGACACAGCCCACACCAAGCTGAAATGGGTCAGGGTCCTTCAAGCTCTCAGGACTTCCATCGACAGGTACAGGTTGCCATTCCTCTCCTTCTCATCACAATCCCCTGCAGATTTCAAGTCCTGATACTGCAACAAGGACACTGAGTTATAAGAAACCGGTCACCCTGACCAGTTGTATTGATCTAGGTAGAGATCCCATTTATAGCAATTGGCATGGAGTCTCCAGATTCTGCAGCAATACACAAAAGGGCTGATTCATCTATCATGTTGGCTTCAGGCAAAAGATGAAAGTCACTATGACCCGCCTAGCCAAGCTTACTACTGCATAAGAACATTAGAGCAGCCCTAGCAGGTCAAAGGAAAAGTCCAGTCAATCCAGCATCCAGTTCCCCAAAACAGAGATGCCCTTGGAAACCCAGCAGAGAGGCAGGGGAGGACAAGAGTTCTCTTCTCTTGTGCCATTTGTCATTGTGCATTTTCAAGTTGTTCTTTACTTATGACAACCCTAAGATGAGTTGTTCAGAGACGGTTTTCCTTTGCCTTCCTCTGAGGCTGAGAGTTTGTAACTTGCCCAAGGTCATCCAGTAGGTTTCCCTGGCCAAGCCAGGATTTGAAACCTGCTCTCCAAAGTCGGAGTCCAACACTCAAACCATTACACCAGACAGGCCCTTAGCAATTGGTATGCAGAGGCACAATGAGGTAGCATATGGTTATCTTGACTAGTAACCACACATGCCAGAAATATGTCTTCTTCCTTTTGAGATTTACCTAACCCAGTGCTTCTTAAGCTATCCAATGTACTGCAGACTTTTTCCTCCTGTGTGCCAGGGACCGGCACCATATTTGAGCTCAATGACTTGAATCCTCTCTTTCTTTCCTGGGAAAAAAATGTCCAGGGAATGGCAGTCAACGGCTCACGGATAGTACCATTCCATAGCCCACCACATTGAACAGCACTGACTGTGTGTGAATATAAATGTGTGAGTTACATAAGTGCTGCATGAAGGATGAGTCCTTTTGTCTGACCTGATTCAAGTGTGAAGAAAGAAGAAAAGATTCTATCAACATTCTCCACACTATGTGTAATTTCATATATCTGTATCTGCCATCCCAGCTTGTCTTTTTTCTATGTCAACTCTATGGGTATATAACTGAAATACTAAGGTGTTTTGTTTACAGTATACTTAAGATGTTTGTTGTTGTGTGCCTTCAAGTTGTTTCTAACTTATGGCAATCCTAAGGCAAGCCTATCATGCGGTTTTCTTGACAAGTTTTTTCAGATGCCATTGCCATCCTCTGAGGCCGAGAGTGTGTAACTTGCCCAAGGTCACCAAGTGGGTTTACACAGCTGAGATGGGATTTGAACCCTGTTCTCCAGAGTCATAGTCCAGCCCTCAAACCACTGTACCAAGCTGGCTGTACTTAAGCTGCAATGGCCTACAAACATACTATTTGAAAAGAAGGGGTAACATACTGGTTTCTGAGTTTATGTCCTGGGATGACTCTCTTTGGCTAGTCTGAAATGTTGGGAAGGGTGTTCATTCTGTTTAGAAAATCATGTGATTACCAATAGTGGTCTCAGCTACTTCAGAAATCTACCTTGAAGCTCTTGCTGTCATCATGTGCCTTCAAGTGAACCTATGGAGACCCTCCCATAGGGTTTTCTTGGTAAGTTTTATTAAGTGGTTTGTGATTGCCTTCCTGGGATGTTGAGAGTGTGCAACTTGGATTTCCATGGCTCAACAGGGATTTGAACCCTGGTCTCCTGAAGTTCTAGTCCAACAACTGAACCATTACACCAAAGTGACTTCCCTCACAAGTCACAACTCAAATCACAACTCTACCAAATCACAAAGGAGAGCATGATGCATAGAGGGGATGCATACAGGATTTCTAGACAGCACACCATTATTTCTGGCTTGAAGGAAGCTGATTCAACACAGCAAAAATACTATTCTGCAAAGGATGCTATCACTTCTGGCTCAAGTCAAGACATTTCTGTTGAGAAGGGTTCTTGCTGCTCCGCATGGAGCAGCCGTTTTGTCTGCTGGTCTTCAACAAAAGGCCAGTTCAACCTACAAGTAAACAAAGCTGCTTCTCTTAGTACAATGGGCAGGGATGATTTCTTGGGTTGACAAATTCAGATGCCTGCTAAGATATGTACCCCAATCAAGAGTCCACCAACAAAACCCCATCACCACCCATGTACTCAGTCCTGATCCTTGTCACCTGCCTTGTTGTTGTGCACTAACATCAAATCCAATACTGGGCATAATTGGAAAGCACACAGAAAATAAATGTATTATCACCTTACTCATACAGATCCATGGTATGACATATTTGGTCACTTCATCTCAAAAACAATATTGTAGTGCTGGAAAAATTCAGAAAATGGTAGGAAAATGATCAAGAGAGTGCAGTAAATGCCTTAGAAGGAAACTGGCAAAATGTTAGGGCTGGCTGAACAAAGGAAAAAGGTGAATAAAGGAGATAGAATTAAGATGTATAAAAGTATGTACTTTGCTGAGCAAAGTGGATAGGGTGAAACTTTTCTCCCTCTCTCTTAACACTAGAACAAGAAATGTGGATACCGGGGGAGAGGAGTGTTTTGTTTTGTTTTTCAAATCTGGGGCAAAAAACAACCTAGCTTTTGTGGTTTCTGAGGGAATTATTATTATTATTATTATTTTGTAATTTTTTCTGTCCTGTTCAACCAAATTTTCACCTCTCTAGAATCCAATGGGGTCATTTATTGCCCTGGCCTCGCATCGGGAGGCATGGAGATGCACTATCCACGATGCTGCAGCCTTCTTTGAAAGTTCACGCCAAACGACTCTCGAAGAGAAATGACAATGCAGAAAGAACTGCAGCCCAGAAACATCACCCAAGGAGACCTTCCGCTGTGCTTTCTTGCAACCGGACCTGTCTATCCCGGATTGGCCTTTTTAGTCATCAACGCGCTTGTACAAAGCGCAGGATGAGTCCTTCCTGAATCTTCATTTGCGAAGCAAAGCCAGAGAGAGAGGGGGGGCAATCAAAACAATTTTTTTAAAAGTACTGTGCTTCTTCATATAGGACATAAACTGTGGAACTCACTACCACAAAGGAGACTGTAGAAATGCATGGAGAATGGGGCCATTGATGCAGCTTTGCATCAAAAGGAATGACATCTTTGTGTCACCTCCAGTTTCAAAGATAGTATAGAGCCTAAATAAAAGGCCTAAATACCCTAAAGCAGGGGTAGACAACCTTTTTGAGCCGGGGGCCGGGTTGCTGTCCCTCAGACAACTGGGGGGCCAAAGCCAAAATAAATAAATAAGTAAATATTTTTAAAACAAACAAACAAACAAACAAACCAGGACAAATGTAGGACAAAATTTTCAAATGGAGGACACTTTTTATAAAAATGGAGGACATGCGAAAAAAATTGCTGGTTTTTTAAAGAATTTTAATATAAATGCATGTTTCGGAGGCTTCTACAGACAATTTCCCCCCTTGCCCGCCGCTTGCCCCCCCTTGCCCACCTCCTCCTGGTAGGCCAAATGCCCCACGCCCTCACGCGAAAGGCCAAAGGCTCCGGCGGCAATCGGCGGCAGGACCGGGCTGGGGCCGGTCCCAAGGCCTTGCCGGGCCGCATCCAGCCCGCGGGCCGTAGGTTGCCTACCCCTGCCCTAAAGAAACCAACTCTCAGCTGATCTTGGAAGCTAAGCAGGATCAGTCCTGTTTAGTGCTTGGGTGGGAAACTGCTAATAAATCCCAGATGCCTTGCCTAACAAAATCCTAATCCATATGTGTATGTGCGCACAACCACACTACTGTTATACCAGAACCTGAGGAGTGCAAGATGAAGAATGAAGCTGCACTCAAGTCCCGGCACAGACAAGTGACTGGCCATTGTGTGAGAAGAATAATAGGAGGAACAGGCCTCGGTCTGATCCAAAATGGCTCTTCTTACACCCTTACAATCAATTTTCAAACATGCACAAGAAGAAAGCACACGGGGGGGGGGAGATTTGGAGCATTTTCCCTGCACCAAAGCTGTACACACCCCTCTTGCAGTTTCTTAAGAGGTGACCCAACTGGTTTAAGCTTTTCTCCAAAGGGACTAGTGGATCATATTACATAGAACATTTGCTTACTACAGCAATAAAGATTGAAATTTAACCTCAGTAGGCATCCATAAAGTGACAGCTACTAGGAGCCGACTGCCTGGCTTTCTGGCAGAGAGAAATTAAAAGACAGGAGAAAAATGTACCTGCTCAACTAAAAAGGCCTGAAGGAATTTCTCTGCAGTGAAAAGCTATACTTCATGTGAAAGTCTAAAACATCTGCAAATGATCCTCAAAGGGGGTCCAGAAAGCCTGAGACAATTCTCACCCTCTCTCTATTGGCATAGTTAAAAAAGGAACCCCTGAGTAAAGAACTGAGAAGGTGCCATCTTTCTTTATTTCAACTCCAGCTTGTCGGTGCTGGAGAGCAGCTTATCTGTCATTTATATATAAGCAATCAAATATTATATAAATATTTTTTCAATAATAAAACTATAAATCTCAATAAAAAGAAATGTATTTGTGTCAGCACTGTGCACAAGCTCTTTTTTTCATTTGCACACCCAGAGAATGTGGTGCACCTTCAGATATCAGGGACAGGAACTTTTTAGTGGTGGTAACACAACTGTAGAACTTCCTTAACAAACAGGCGGCATGTTTCCTCCCTCTCTATTTTCAGATGAGTGTTTAAGTGGGGTTGCGTGGGATACACGGCAGAAATTTTTAAAAATTACAGTCATACCTTCATCTCCATGTATTTTTTATCCAAGCATCAACAACTTGAAAATACTTAGTAGCAATAGTAAGAGCAAGCACATTTCTATACCGCTTAACTCGGCACTCTAAGTGGTTTACATTGTGTAAGCCAATTACTCCCAACATGCTGAGTACTCATTTAGCAACCTACAAAAGGATGCAAGGTTGAGTGGACCTTGGAGCCCTCCTCTAAGATCGAACTTACAAGGTTGTGGCTGCAGGACTGGCATTTAAGCACTGCACCTCCAGGGCTCCTTTCAAAAATAGTATGTACTGTATTCCAAAAAGCAAACCTTGATTTTGCCATTTTATATAAGGGACACCATTTTACTACACCATTGTATATTATGGGACATGAGTATCCATGGATTATGGTAACTTTTGGTCCTGGAACCAAACTCTAGCCAAGGGCCCACTGTATATTCTTTTATAGTTTTAATGGGGATGTATTTTTATATCTGCATTTAAATCAGCCTTTACTGCTGTGTTTTTATGTTTTCTTTCTTTTCTCGTTTTTTTCTTTTCTTTGCTCATTTTGAATGTGTGCAATAAAGAGATTTAGCAGATACATTAAATCAAACCCAAACAGGAGACATTTTGGCATTATACAGCAGCTTCAGCCAGAAGAGTTATTTTAATTCAGGCACCACCAGCATGTCAATTAAAATAAAATAAATTCTGTACATTCTAAGGTTATTAGATAACATGAATGAAAACAACAACATCAAATTTTAAAAAACATCAAATGAAATCCATCAAATATTCTGGATCCAGGCCATTTCAGAGCTTTAAAGCTCCAAAAGAATACTTTCAACTGGGTCTAAAAACATACTGAACCAAGCCATTACTGAACATGAAGAGCCATGCTATGATAACACAAACATGAGGTTTGAAGGCTACCTTCACAATGGATTATATTATTTTACAGTACCATCCAAACAGTACTTCTGGGATGACAGAAATCCTAAACCTGTGCATTTGTTACCAGATCCTTAATGACCTTGGAAGCTAAGTAAGGTAAGCTCTGGGTACTACTTGGATGGGAGATGCCAAATGAATTCAGGTGCTGTATGCTACATTTCTGTGGAAGGATAAAACTACCTCCAAGACTTTATTTGCACTGCAGTGTGGACGCAACACTGCCTAAGAAACCCCTAGGAAATTCATGGGGTCAACAGAAGTCAACAAGTGACTTGAAAGCACACACATGAACCCACTTCTGATATTTTGGGATTCTGCTAGTCTAAAAAAAAATGAAGCCAGGATTTTAAATTTAAAGACTCACACCTAGTTTCTCAAGACCTAAGCAGTTCAAATGTCGCTTGATGTTGATGACATAGCACTTTTATTCCCAAGCCCTATCAACTCTTACGGTTATAAAGATGTTTGGATAAGCTCTGCACAAAGAAAGGTTTAATATTTAACTACCAGAAGACCAAAACTGCAGTCTTGGGGACTTGGATGTCTTCTCAGAATGTGGGAAATGGTAATTTCATTTTAACTGGAAGATAAACAAGACTCCTTTCGCAAAGTCACCTTTGCCTCTAGCATTAAAGACATACCATTACACATCTACTTAAACATCTTGCTGATAAGTCCTACTTTATCAACAACAGTCAAAGTGAGAGGATTCTGTCAGGGAGTTAAGTGCTCCTCACCACAATGAACAAGAGCAATGCTAAATTCCCCACTCCAAAAACAAGGCACTAGCCTGCTATGAAATGTACAAAATCACAATAACTCAAACAGCTAACTGGTCAGCAAACTACTAGGGGTTGGGGGGGTATGTTTGTTTTTTAAGAGCACATAGTACCAGTCACTCTGTGAACATTTCTTCTGATGTGGGAGTTCTTCTGCTCCAATGTCACAGATCCTGATATTTGTAGTGATTTCAACACACACACAAAACCTTAGCAAACAAGCTGTATTGTACACAGTGACATAATTAGATTTATGCCAGCTGTCAAACCAGAACAACTGCCATGTGTTTTACATTTATATGATTCCATGTCAACTCGTTCCATTGTCCATAATCATTTTCACATTCACTGCAAGTGCTGCTTTATATTATAATTCTTCTCCAATTTTGTCAGTATGGAAAAAGCTAATGTAAAAATTAATTGGTCAGCCCTGTTGGGATTGCTTATGGGACAATTCTGATTGATTCTAAAAAAATATTACTGCAACATACACTAAATCACCAATTCTGCCCAGCAGCCTCTATATGCTATATGATGGAGCATGGCGTCATCATTTAGACCAGGAGAGTATGGATACAGTGCGAACATAGTGGAGTGAGGGAAGTAGAGAGTCAGTCAACCAAGAAGTTTACAAAACTCTGATATACAACCCCTGTCCAAAGAGTTTGCATAGTACTGTTTGCACACTCCAAGGACCTTACTCATGCCTGTTGAGAGTTTATATGACACAGCAACTTGGCTATTCAGCAGTTATGAGCAGCAGTATAACTCTTAAACACGAAGGGCATTCTGCATTTGCTGCTTTTCATAACCCGCCTAGCTTCACACACTAACTCTGCAAATATGTAGAGAGATCTTGTAGCACCTTTGAGACTAACTGAAAGAAGTTGGCAGCATGAGCTTTCGTAGACTTCAGTCTGCCTCCTCAGATGCATAAACCAGGGACAGACATCTATATGCCATGTCTACATCTGTCCCTCGTTTTCCAATCCACTCTGTATCTGAGGAAGTAGACTGAAGTCTATGAAAGCTCATGTTGCCAAATTCTTTCTTTCAGTTAGTCTAAAAGGTGTTACAAGATCTCTCTACATACTGTTCCTACAGATTCACATGGCTATATCTTTGAATTCTGACTTTGCAAGTATCACCTGTCTCACAGATACTCTTCCTGTTGTCCAAGGGCAGAAAGGAAGATTAAACGCATAGGAAAATAGTTCCGTGATGAAAAGATACCCACATGCCTAATTTAAATTAATTGTGTGCCATTTTGTACAGTTGCTTGTTTTTGTTTTGTTTAATTTTCTGCTCATCACCACTTTGTGGTCACTTTCATGCTTTTTTAATAAAATCAAAAAGTCTAAGCACATAGGAAAGACCATGTGGAGCACTGACCACAAACTTCTGGAGGATGTCACTCTAACAAGTAAGCTGTTTCCCAGAATCTGATACTCATAGAATCATAGAAGCACAGAGTTGGAAAACACCCCAAGGATCATCCAGTCCAACTCCCCCTTTCGCCATGCAGGAACTCTCCATCAAAGTACCCCTGACAAATGGCCATCCAGCCTCTTTAAAAACTTCCAAAGAAGGAGACTCTATCACTCTCCGAGGAAGGAGTATGTTCCACTGTCAAACAGCTCTTACTGTCAGGAAGTTCCTCCTAATTTGAGCTGGATTCTCTTTTCCTGTAGCTTGCATCCACTGTTCCATGTTCTAGTCTCTGGAGCAGCAGAAAACAAGCTTGCTCCATCCTCAATGTGACATCCCTTTAAATACTTAAAAAGGGCTATGATATCACGCCTTCACCTCCCCTTCTCTAGGTTAAACATCCCCAGCTCCCTAAGTCTTTCATCAAAAGGCATGGTTTCCAGACCCTTCACCATTTTAGTTGCCCTCCTCTGGACATCCTCTAGTTTGTCAACAGCCTTTTTGAACTATGGTGTCCAGAACCGAACACAATATTCCAGGGGAGGACTGACCAACACTGTCATCCAGTCCAGCCCCCTGCCGTGATGGCATACACAATAAAAGCACTCCCAACAGATTTAACAGATGAAGATGGTAGCTGCCATAAGCAGAAATGTGTTCAAGGATGCCTGGCCAAATCAGGAGCTTCACGCAAGTGTCTGGATTCCTAAATAAAACATAACCACACTCATATGGTAGTATGGTAGTCACCCATACGGTAGTATCACCATGTGAAAGCCACAGCACACCGTCAAGATACTGAAGGAAAAGACAACCATTCTCATTATAGAAAAAAACAAAAACTTGCCCAAGTACTTACAATGGATAGATAATCAGGCTTCAACACCTGAATTCATAACATGGGAAACATACAGAAAGAAAACCATTTTCAAATTGGTTTTCAGAACAGCTGCTGAAAATCCATCTGCCTATCCAGATTTCCTACACAATGCCACAGTTAAGCTAAAACATCATGCCACAAGGCCTTTGGTTGCTTTTGCTGCAGCAGCAGACCAACACAATTTTCTCCTTGGAAATGGTCACAGGAGAGTTCTCCTTCAGCAGATGGTCCCTCATGTCTTCCCTCAACCAGATATCTCCCGAGGTTCTGCAGCCTTTGGAATGCATAACCTATTTGCTGGTCAAATATGCATACTTTCCTGTAGATTGTACCTGATACCGCAGAAAGTGGCATATAAACATGGCAATAAAGGATTAATTTTTTACAAGAATGGAGCTGGCTTGGCAAAGGAGTGTTAGATGTTGTGAGAACACAGATGCTGAAGGAATACATCAAGCCTGATGACGCACACATAACAGCGTAAACATTCTGGTAGAGAGTAAACATGACATGAACTGAGGCACTGCACATTGTAGTGTAGCCATCATCATTTGATGGGCAAGATTCAGAAATATCATAACCACAATATTTGACCCTAAATTCCCCTCCCCCCTAAAATTTTCCATTTTGTGACAAATCTAGCTATGGCTCCTCCAAAACCTGTATCAGCCCAACATCTTTTCTAGGGCAAGCTTTTGATATTTCCTGATCTCTTCATCAAGCAAGATTTAAGAAAAAGCACAGGGGTGGGGAGGTTGACAAAATATCAAAAGCAGCACATCTGATTGAGGACAATCTTAAAATGAAATGGGGAGATGGGAAGTGCAGACACTTAAAATAATTTAACTTAATTGTTATTGTTGTACTAACTGTTAACATAAAAACTGCCTCAATTCTCACTGTTTTCCTCCCAGTAACCTATGTGCTTCTTCCAGGTTGCAGACAATTTAAGTAACAGATGCATTTTTTACCTCTGAAGGTGAGCCATGAAATCTTTCTTCTGTCTGGCTCATAGCAGTTCTCACTCAACCTTGTATAACTCAAGCTGTTCCCAGATGAGGCTGCCTGGGCTCTAGCATCTTCAGCTGAGGCCCTGCTCTCAGTACCATCACCCTTCCAGGCACTTTTGGAGGGAAAACGGAAGACGGCCTTCTTGGTGTCTGCTCCAGGCTTTGGAATTTTGAAAGTGAAAATGTATCTGTTACAATAAGCATTTAGAAACCTTCAAAAAGGATACTGACAAGCTGGAAGGGTGACCAAGACTGTGAAAAGTCTGGATACTAATACCTACAAGGAATGGTTTTATGGAACTGGTCATGGTGACACAGGACCAGAAATAATCCAGTTTGAGACTCCTTTAAGTGCCCTGGCTCAATGCTATAGAATTTGGGGAATTGTAGTTTTGTGAGACATTTAGCCTTCTCTGTCAGACAGCTCTGGTGCCACAATAAACTACAATTCCCAGGATTCCCTAGCACTGAGTCAGAGTACTTAAAGTGGTCTCAAACTGCATTATTTCTGCAGTGTGTTTTGGACCGCAGACTTCAACACTGAGCCAACCTTTTTTCCTATTTCCACCCATCTGCTTGTTATAACGTTTCATCTGCTAAAGAGGCCTGGAGGTCTTAAAAGTTTGCACATTTTTATGACTTTTGCTTTATGTACAAAAAGTGTTACACCAATATGATTCTGGAATCTTTTCTTATGACCAAACAGTATGGCTCTAGTTATACCAGAGATACTCCTAGACAAACCCAGTCTTGCAAATATACCCACAGATGCAGGGAAAATTCCTCTGGGTCAGAGGTCCCCAGGCTCCTTTTCCTTCCTGGAGTGTAACAGCATAAGGACTCCAGTCAGAACTGCCCTTGTCTTCTTACTACAGGAATTCTGAAACCCAAAGTACTCCAAAATCCAAACCTGTTCATATGGGTGGCTATGATAACGACACTTTTGCTTTTTGTACAAAATCTTTACATATTAACAACAACAACAATAATAATTTATATTTCCCGCTTCTCCCTGCAGATCGAGGCGGGATTACAGCAATAAAACAATGACATTACAGAGAGGAGAAGGAGCTGGGCAGCCATTTCGAGTGCTCTAGGAGCATGTGCTTGTTGCTGAAGGGGCGGGGCTTCTGTGAGTGACATCTGTGAGTGACATCTGTGAGTCACTGGGGGCGGAGCCAGCAGACTAGCTCTATAGAACTCCTCCCAAAGAATGTTTTTGATCCAAAGAGATCTAAAGCAGAGGCAGCAAGTGAGAAGCAAACCTTGAGTCAGAACCTTGCCCTTAAGTACAAGCGAGCAGCCGGGACAATATAAAGTTACACAGATTAACATGTAAATCGCTTCCTCTCAGCCAACAGTAGATATACCCCTCTCTCTTCCATGCCAGCATTCTCTGAAGATGCCAGATGCCACAGCTGCTGGCGAAAGAAACATCATGAATAAACTCTTCTAGAACACGGCCTCACAGCCCGAATAACCCTCAAAAAAACAATGGATGCCAGCTATGAAAGCCTTCGACTTCACAGTTAAATCACACTTTGGAGAGCCTGTTACAGCTTATTCACCTTGGAGAGACCAAGTGTAAAATGTTCAGAGTGCCATTTAAACACAGCATGTGTTGCTGTGACTCAGCCGCCACAGAAGCCAGGATTCTGTTTCTGCGGGGCCTTTGCCTCCATCCTCCTGTCAAAAGTCTAACTTTGCTTTCAGAGGCCTAAGCATGCTCTACACATTCTCTTTTGCTGAAAACAAAATACCTCACAGACCACTTTGTTTGCTGCTGGGATGATTAGGTAAGGCCTAATGCGGCTTGGCTTTTTCTGAAACTCAAACACAAGCCCTCTTTCATTTCCAGAGCCAGTGAGCAATGGATCCAGTTTTGCAGGGCAATATGGTGTTGGTATGTTTGCCTTCTCCATGATTCAACCATTCATTCACAGACACTTTCCACTCCTAGCTACAATTCGTTAGCAGTCTTCCACTGTTAGACAAATGTACCTTAACTCAGTCTAATTTCAAGGTTTAAAAAATTACAGCTGACACAAATACACATTTATAAAGAGCACTACATACGAACCTCATGTTAGTCTCAGAGACACATATTCAGAGGGAATGTGGAGTCCAGATGAGAGAAACCCAGATTTAAATCCTCCCCATTCAGCCAGAAAAAATAGTGCATGGGGTTTTAGACAAATTATCATCATCATCATCATCATCATCATCATCATCATCATCCTACCCTTCTCCCAAGACTGGGACTAAGGGCGGCTTACAACATTAAAAAACACCATTCAGTTAAAAACATACAAAAACAATACATTAAAATAGGATTAAATTACTACAATAATTTAAACAAATTCAATACTAAAATATTAAATACTTTAAAAAGATAAAGATGTTTAAAATACATTAAAACTATACATATCAATCAGGCTAGCCTATATCACAAACTTGGTGCAGGGCTACAACACCTCTCCGTGATGGAAAGGTAGACACAACGTCTGAATGAGAAGCAAACAGCAAGAACCTTGGTTTCTGAGGCAAATTTTTATCATGGAGTAAAAATCTTTGAGAAAGAAGGGCTGAGCCTTGAGAGCGCATCTGGATGTTATTTTTAAAGTAAAACAGAACACTTGCAAATTAATAGCTCTAAGCACAGCAATGTCACTTAGCCCACCAACCCTAATATCTGTTCATATTTTGTAATGCCAGATACCTACAGATTGCTTGGAGCATTTTTCTAATGCCTTCACCGTCTGTGTCACTAGTTTTCCATCTCACTCATGGGAAAGAACCAGAGAATACAAGCTAAGTGTCTTCTCAGACAAAGCACTAGACTAGAGCCAAAATCCAGAGAAATGAACCAAAAGGCAGGAGAAGTCGGGGAGGAAGACATAAAGAGACTTGTCCCTGAACTTCAGCTCCCTCATAAAGAATGGCAAGCTATGCTTCGTTTTACAGCCAGCCCTCCATATCCACAGATTCCTTATCCATGGCTTCATGCATCCAGAGGCTGAAAATATTTTAAAAATACGTACATTCTGAAAAGCAAACCATGATTTTGCCATTTTATATAAGGGACACTATTTTACTGTCTAATGTATTTAATGGGACTTAGGCAACCATGGGGTTTCATACCCTCGAGGGGTCCTGAAACCAAACCCCAGTGCATACCATACTGTATTTCATTTGTCTCTAGCCATCGGGAGAGGTAATGCAAAATACAAAGGATACGTAAAAATCTGCATTTAAAAGGAGAAATCTCCTTGATTCAAACGGATTTGCACCTGCAAGCATTATAGGGTTGACACAAATTCCCCTGTGAGGAAGCTCATGGACCCTTAACTGGCTTACCTTGCCAGAGCATGGCTGAGGCTCTAAGGCAGTGGTTCTCAACCTTCCTAATACCAGGATCCTTTACTACATTTCCTCATGTTATGGTCACCCCCAACCATACAATTATTTTCATTGCTACATGCAAATATGTGTTTTCCGATGGTCTTAGGTGACCCCTGTGAAAGGGTTGTTTGACCCCCAAAGGGGTTCCGACCCACAGGTTGGGAACTACTGCTCTAAGGGGTTGTGCAGGCTGCCCCTTTTACAGCCAGATCGGGGCTGTGGCAACCGTATGCCATGGCCCCGATCTGGCCTTTGCAGGACACAAAAAGGAGCCGTAAAAAGCAGCTCCTTTTTGCACCTTGCAAAGGGCATGATAGCCTCAGCTTTACAGTGTTCCTTTGACGCTGCATTGTGTGAACACAGTGCTAGAGGAACACTGTAAAGCCGCACACCATGTGGTGCAGTGTACGGCATCACCTGGGGGTGGAAGCAGGACATGCGTCGTGTAGACGCTATGCCCCAATTCCGCACCCAGCCCAGCCAAAGATGATGGTGTGTACAGCCCCTTAGTTTGAGGTAGATGAGGTAAACCTTCACTTCTGCCAGCACAGCACACATACCAGTTAAATGCTTCACTTCTAGATTCTAGATTCCATCTTTCTCTAGGAATCCAGGACCAAATTCCCAATCTTTGGTCCAAATTAAATTGTTAATCCCAACTCAAGTATCCCAAAGGAATCAATGAGAAAGACATCAATTAGCATAAGCTCCCTTGATTCAAAGGATCTGCTCTAGTTGAGTCAAACAGATGGATTTAGACCTTTATCTCCCAACATTACACAATCGGTGGAAGGATCCTCTCCATCGGTTTTTCCACTCTATTTCCTCTAATACCCAAAGAACATTTCATTAACGAAAGCAGCTAAGGAGCATGCTTCAGCAGTCTCTCTTCTTCATGGTTCTGAAGATAAATGGTTTGTTGATGAATCCTACCATTTGTTATGAATTAGTTCCATTTTATTCCTATAATTTACACAGACATTTACTTTCATTTATCGTGGAACTACTTTCTACATTTTGGGGGTTGATTATTTTATTTTGTTTATATCCTGTTCTTCCTCCAAGAACTGGGGCATCTTTCCTGAGAACCAGAATTAATTTCCAGTATCAACATCTCAACTTCAAGACATAAATCCCAAGTGTGAAATTTGTGGCACAAATGGGAGAGGACAGTATATTCTTATAATACAACATAAATAAGTAAGAAATACTTTAAGCATGCTAAAAGCATATTAGACAAACTGACAAGTTAAAGCAAGAGAGTGAAAATCAGGTAAACAGTTTAAAAGGAATTTACAGCCATAATGTCTATTGTGCTCTTAGAGTTAAACCTTTAGTAGCCGACAGATCTACCAGTAGATTCTCATTGTTTTTCTGCTTGCCCTGGCCTATCCAAAGTCTTCAAAGAAGGAAATCCACTAGTTCCAACAGATGTGGCAGCTTCTGCAGATGTGTTTCTAACTAGCGAATTTAGGGAGGTTTCAAATTTATGTTTGCCAGAAAGCATCTAGCCACAAGTGTTGGTGCATCCTTGAGTATAGTGCTATTAACTCTTCTTAACCATAACACTTCTTCACAAAGCCATACTTCTTGATCACCTGGCCCTCTGGACTACCAACCCCCTTAACCAGATCTATTCACCTATTGCTTTACCATTATTTTGAGTGGTTGCCCATGCCTGACAATACATGGCTGGACACATCTATAGGTAGGCAGTTCTGAATCTCCACGCCATAAGAACTCGCTACATTATTCTTATCCTGCTACAATTTAAGACTCAAGATCATAGAATCATAAAATCAGAGTTGGAAGAGACCGCAAGGGCCATCCAGTCCAACTCCTTTCTGCCATGCAGGAACTCTCAATCAAAGCATCCCCAACATGGTCTGTAACAGTTATCAAATAAAAATGTTAAAAATATCATTAAACTATCCATAAAATGTAAACAAATTTAAAAACCTAAGGATTAAAAGCAATAAATAAAACCTAAGCTACTTCCTCAAAGCAGACCTGTGTTCCAAATCAACCCCATTAACAAGACGCTCGGTGTTCCTAGAGCCTCAATTCAAGCCTCACCTTCTAAAAATAGTAGCTTAACATTAAAAGAACACCTAGAATCTATTACAATATATGCACCACCCTCTTAGTACTAGGATCTCCTAAACTTGGGAGTGCTCCATTTTGTAACCTATTAGTAATAATACTTTTTAAAATTTGTCAGGCACTTTTGTAATAATCATTGAAGGAAGCTATTGAAACCAAGTCAGCTTCAGAACAGTGTTATTATGCAGAAAGAATTAGCATGTGCGACTGCTGTATAAACATATTTAAACCTTCTATTACATAAGTAAGAAAAGATATAAATATATGATTTAAGGGGATACCAATTGGCAGACTAATTTAAAAAATCCATTTTGTATCTGCTCTTTAGGGAAATACACATGGGCTCCTGATTTTGGGACCAGGTACCATGTGGAAATGCATAAATTAATTTGATGGGGGGAAAATCCAAGTCAAAAATAGTCTTACATTCATTTCCTGGTCTTGTATTAGAAAAACTGCCTACAGTAACGCACCAAAATGGAATCAATTGATCTGTGTTCACTGCATGGCTCTGGAACCCAAATATAGCACTGGCAGTTTAAGCCAGGCATGCAACTTTCAAGAATAATGCTTACTTGGGATTTCACTCTGGGTTTTTACAAATACGTATTGTAAGCGTGTTACTTTTAGGAATTTCCACAGCAGTAATAACAAACTTTTTTTAAAATTGCAACTGGAAACAATCACTTAGCAATGTTACCTGCCATCTGGTTAGCATTCTGTTTGGGCTTTGAATATCTGTAGTTGATTTCTTCGTATTTTGACAATTGTATGAATATATTCATAAGTAAATAAAGCAGCACATCCAAAAAGATAAATAACTGGAGCTACACACGCCACTAGCTCAGTAGGTGGTCTTCGAAAAGGCACGGCCAGCGTGGCTGGGATGGGAAGCGGTTTTGGACAGGGGGAAAACTGGACAAACATTTGCTTTTAAAGGGGGGAATGAAAGCAAATGGATGTAATTTAATCGGCAAAGTCACCACTTTGCAACCTTTGCTTCCTCTTCTGTAAAAAGAGAATCAGAAATCCAATTCACAAGGACTTCGTGAAGCAACTTAAGGGAAGAAAATGTTTTTGCACATTAAGGAGTGTATCTTCCCATTACAACACTTAGTTGCATACCGTCTTCTTAAAGCATCTTATTTAGTTGCTCGTTTTTATTTTACACTGCAGATAAACAGAGGCAAGAAGGTTCTTTTCCCTCCCCAGTTGCGCGTATTTCTCCCTAAAAGCTTGTTTTCCCTCTGTCAGAACAAATTGCCTCCACACAATTAGGCAAAGGTAAGAACAGACTGGGAACAACTAGTCCCACTGACCACTGGATAGGAGTCAACCTGAAAAACAAACAGAATCAGACAGCAACACACAGGGCACAATCCCTGCCCCTGATCTTTGGGCTCTTACTTTAAGATGACACAAACAGAAAGCAGAAGAAATATTGATTCACACCAAAAACATGAAGTGCACACCTTGTTCTTTTCCTAGAATACCTGCATTTCCAGTAGCCCCACTCCCTGTTAACAATTACTGTACTCGGTTGTAGTTTTCGCAAGGATATGCATTTTTATTTGCCATACTCAGCTTCTCTAAGTGAATTTTAATCCCTATCAGGCACCACTGCAATGTACAGTAGGCTCTTGTTATCCACTGGGGTTCGGTTCCAGCACCCTCCGTGGATAACAAAATCCGTGGATGCTGAAATCCCATTAAATACAATGGCATAGGAAAACGGTGTCGCTTATATAAAATGGCAATATCAAGGTTTGCTATTTGGAATTTATACATTTTTGGAATATTTTCAAGCCGTGGATGCTTGAAGCCATGGATAAAAAAAATTGTGAGTAAGGAGGGTCGACTGTACATGGATACACAGAGCTTTCCATGCAACCATACAAAAACCAACCCTTGCAAGAACCATTCACACTCTCTAATGTGAAGGAGTCTCCTTCCTTGGAAGTCTTTAAACAGAGGCTGGATGGCCATCTGTTGGGGGTGCTTTGGTTGTGAGTTCCTGCATGGCAGAATGGAGTTAGACTGGATGGCCCTTGGGGTCTCTTCCAACTCTATGATTCTACGTGCTGTTGCATAGCACTTCTGTATAGTATTGGCACTCAAGGCAACAACATGGTGGAATTCAGAGCTTTGTAAGTTGTGCCAGAGTCCTGGCTGCCTTGCCGTGGGTAATGTTGTTGTTGTTGTTGTTGTTGTGTGCCTTCAAATCATTTCCAACTTTTGGTGGCCCTAAAAACTATAACGGGGTTATATTGACAAGTTTCTTCAGAGCAGGGTTTCTCATTATCATCCTTTGAGACTGTGAGAGTATGACTTGCCCAAGATCACCCACTGGGTTTACATGATTGAGCCAGGATTCGAACTCTGGTCTCCAAAGACCTAGTTCAATGCTCAAGCCACTACACCATGCTGGCTCTTTGGGTAATGACATCCCTACTAAAATCAAATATGTTTCTAGTTTGCAGTTCTCCACCACCAACTGAAGAAGACTGATCTGTTTACCAAGGCATTTCCCTGTTCATTATTCTAATTGTTACGCTATCTGTTACAAAAGTCACTCTTGATTTTGCCATTTTGTATAAAGGACACCGCAGGACTTGAGAATCCACAGATTCTGGTATGCACAAGGGATCCTGGAAGCACACCCCCACAGATACCAAGGGTCCACTGTATCTGGCTAGCCACAGTTTTTGGTCTTGACTGGTCCATTCTCTTCCGAATAGAGAAATGTTCAGCTCTCAGAAAGAAGTAAGATGTATAATTCTATGATCTACAGATAAGACAGACAAGAACAGGAGAACTCCTATCTTCATCCATGGATGAGTGGGAATGCAGGAGTTGGGGGCAATGAGAAATGATAGGAGCAGTACCCAGATGCTTTTTGGAAGAACTTACTTTACACGATTGTACTTTAACTTCCATTTTAAAGGTTTTCTTCTACCCTTTGACCAAATATCCCATTTTTCATCTACTCTCCATTAACACCTCGTCCTTGCATTTCATTGATTGGCCATGGGAATGTTCCAGGTTCAGTGCCTAGCACATCCAATGAGAGGAGAGATGGATTTCCTTCCACATCCCTAGAAAACTGGTCCCCTTCAATGGCCAAAGAGGTCTTTGAGATCAGGTTTTTTGTTTTGTTTAAATGCAAGCTGTATCAGTTGCAGTGGTCCTCTGAAAAGGGTCCAGATTTAGTCCGTGGCATTTCCAGCTCCCTGAGGCTCCACCAGGACACTGCTTATTAGTACAGATAGCATTAATGGTCCACAGGTCTGATTCACTAGAAGGTGCTTTCCTAGGTTCCTAAAGTAAACACAAAGTAGTGGCAAAGACATGAAAGAGAGTGGAGAAGCTTAATTATACTGTTGTATATTTCTGTGTGGTTCTGATCAGCCTTATGCCAACAAGAACCAGGATAAAGAACCCATGCAAAAAGTGCCAGTTTCTGGCAAACAGAAAACTCTGAGTGGTTCAGCTTCAGGGGACCAAGAGCTGTAACTACTGCACACCTGAAACAAAAGATCAAAAGATCTTCAAAAGGGACTGAATATAGATCTTATAATCTGTGCTATTGCTTCCATAACCGGCAGTTCAACATTTAACACCAGTATAGGAAATCATAGGTCCAAAACACATTGCAGAAATCATCAAGTTTGAGCCTGCATTAACTGCCCTGGTTCAGTGCTGGGGAATTCTGGGAACTGTAGTTTTGTGAGACATTTAGCATTCACTGTCAGAGAGCTCTGGGACCACAATAACATACATGAGGGGGAGTTCACCAGGCAAGTCCGGCTCCATCAGGACTAGTCTGGAAGAAGGAAGAGCCCTCCCTCCAATCCATCTGCCTTGGTCCAGGCCTTAGAGGGAGAGAAGAACCACTGGACCTCATCCCCTTTCCCTCCATCATTCCCTTCTCCTTTTGTTTCGTGTCTTTTAGATTGTAAGCCTGAGGGCAGGGAACTGTCTAATTAAAAATAATATCGTAAGCCGCCCTGAGAGCCATTAGGGCTGAAGGGCGGGATATAAATACCTAAATAAATAATAACATACAATTCCCAGGATTCCTTAGCACTAAGCCAAGGCAATTAAAGTGGTCTCAAACTGGATTATTTCTGCAGTGTGTTTAGGACCATAGTCTGAATAAAATCTAGGCTTTAAAGAGCAGCTGGAAAAGAGACACAGACCTTCCATTTTGCTACTAAGACTTCATGCCTAAGCTACTCTAATTTTTTAATCCGTAATGCAATTACCTTAAATCACTTAGGGACTGAACAGGCGGCCCTTTTACACCGCCATCCGGGCAGCTTTGGGGTGCAGGGTTTTGACGCTGCACATCTGGAGGCCGCCCTGAAGCCACACTGGCCGTCCGCCCTCCAAGCCGCCCCTTCAGGACCATCTGTTCCAGCCCAAAGTTAACATCTACAGTTTTGCTTCAACTGACTTCTTGCTTCTTTTATTTTTCTTCTTCTTCTTTTTTTTTTTTTTTTTTTACTGGCAAAATCACCTGTATTTAATCTCTAATTTTAGTGAAGTAGAGATAGTCACATTCCTCTGAGCCTGTCCTCTGGACCATTTTAGGAACCTGTGTGTGGTTTAAAAAGGGAAGGAGCCATTCTCAGGTCAACAGGCAGTTCTCTAGTCACTGGGAACAGAGAAAAACATGAACTGTGCACCCCAACAAGCGGGAACTTTAATACCTCACTGAATCTACAATAACTATTTTGCAGCTGTAAAGATACAATGGCCAATTCATTAGGCCAACTGTTCAGACTCTTGGCTTTTCCCTTTATCCTAGTGATGGGGAAGCGAAGCCCATACCATGCATGTGGCCCTAACTCTCTTTTGGGATCCCACAAGCACACCAAAAGCACAGACACATACGCACCCAGGCCTCTCTTGATATTTTTTGATAATTTTCAGACAATGACTTGTCTCCCAAAATCATTCAAACTGCCACACAGTTTCAGTAAGATGCAACGTTTGGGGCTGCTTCATCTCTCACAAAATTGCAAAAGAAAGAAAGACGGGGCGACGCAGGAAAGTGGCAGAAAATGGCCCAAAACTGAAACCAGAAGTGACTTCCAGTGACTTCTGAGTCAGTACAAATACATCACTGCAAGAACACTGGGTCAAAAATTGGGGTGCATTCCCAACTTATCCCCTAATTTTTGTGTGTGATGAAGAGTTACCGGAAACACAGTTTCTTATGCAGCACCTGAGTAATATTTTAGTGGTCCTAATGAAATATATTACCCATCTCTGATTTTTCTTTTCCATAATCTGTATTTTAAATATGGACATTTATCTCATGCATTAAAAAAATTGACTTTTAAAAAAGGCCCCCATTAATTCAAGCGACACAAGATTAATTCATCATGTTCACTTTTGAAGGACGCAAACAAAAATGTTTCACAAGCCAGAGGACATCACTTACATTTGGGTCCTTTAGGTGAAACTCTAATAGTGGAAAATAGGTTGGGTGCTCTCCATTCATTCTACAGTGTTAATTCAATAACTGTTGGACATTAAATGACTTCAAATTCCCAATGCTTCACAAAGCGTCTTTTTAACCACAACAAAAAGTCATAAGCCTCCATGCAAGACTTCTCAAGAGTTTCTGAATTCTAAGAACAGTTCATGGACCATCACAAGGAACATTTGAGGAACCTGCACATGATTCATCCCTGTTGCACATCTCAGCCTCCAAGGAGCACCAGAGTGTAAACATCGGTTGCCAATATTAAATGTTAAATATGGACATAATATGGTTACTGGGCACGTCCATGGGCTAAAAGCTAACATTAATTGCATCTAAAGCAGATCCACTGAAATCTATGGCATTTAAGCTTGTTCAATCTAACCAGCAGGTCCTGTTCATTGGGACTTTACACTGTTCCTTGTGTAAGTGTTGCTTCTTAGGCAGAAAACAAAGTTTTTACACACACTAAAAGGTTTTCGGCACAAAAAGGCATGTGTTGTTGGTTTTTATTTTAGATTTTTCAAGTAAAACCTTCTGAAACATTAATAATCTTGTCACTGTATTTTAATACACTGTTTCTTGCGGTGAAATGTGGCTTTTTACTCCGATAACAAAAAAATTCAGCAGAACTATACGGATTTTCGAACTTCCTTAATTTTGGGGGGAAAATGTTAGAAAATCCTTATAGCTGTCAGGAACTGGGCAGAAATTCTCATATTACTCTGAAGGGAACTGTGGAAATTATTCATGGATTAGAGAAGATTTACATCATTATTTCTAAAAAAAATAATGAACTGGCAGAAAGTAGAGAAAAAATATGTTTGACTAAACATTTATTTTTGTACGAAAGGGGATAAATTTAAAAAGGAAATAACACCTCCTCTGAACACATTCACAGAAATCTCAAGAATTCACACTGACTATCAGAAATTTGTGTGGATTAATTTTAATATAGCAGAACAAAATTAAGTTAATTAGTGTAGAAATATAAAATTTAATACAAGACCCTAAATATCCTAGTATCTGGTTTCAGGAAGTATTAATTAATTAATATTTCAAATGGTATTTCAGTGGCATTTGTCTTGAAGAATATATAATCAATGATTAAAATGAATGTACTTCTGAAGATATCTGTGTCATTTACTACACTTGTGAAGCCTAAGGAATCTTCTTTTTTTTAAAAAAAAAAGACTCTCTCTGGCTATTCTTCGCGAATGAAGATTCAGGAAGGACTCATCCCGCGCTTTCTACAAGCGCGTTGATGACTAAAAAGGCCAATCCGAGATAAACAAGTCCGGTTGCAGAAAGCACAGCAGAAAGTCTCCTTGGGTGATGTTTCCGGATTGTGGTTCTTTCTGCGTTGTCATTTCTCTTCAAGACTCGTTCTGCATGAGCTTTCAAAGAAGGCTGCAGCACCGTGGGTAGTGCGTCTCCATGCCTCCCGATGTGAGGCCAGGGCGGACTATTGTTGGTGATCAATTTGAAAAGTAAATTTGTAATAAATTTAGATGGCAATATAACCTTTCCAACATAGAACTGGTAACATTGATTTATCCAGGGAGAAAAGGAGAGGATATTTTTTCCCTTATTTTCCAAATACACACATATCTATTGGCTAATATATGTACTCTTGGGGGCTAATTTGCATGGAATTATCAAATTTTTCTATTAGCGCCAAAACTGAGACTTGGTTAAAGTATCAGTAGGAGAAACAAATTCTAGAAAGTCATTTTGCACACCTCTTACAAAGAGCAAATCAATGATTGATGGGTATTAGGGGCTGTTTCTAAAAATGGGGAAAAGGAAACAGAAATTGTGTTCAAGGTTTAATGGATAAAAACTCTGCCATCCCTTCTGACCAAACAGGGGTATGGTATGGACTACAGGGCGACAGCGGCTGTATCTTCATTGTGTTTTGCTTTGTTCGGTTTGGTGTGTTTTCCTCGCAGATGAGGCTTGCTACCCTTGGATTCTTACATAAATGTATCTTCCCTAAGGAACTGCAATCTACTGGGACAACTATTGAGAACACATTTAAATATCTCTAGTGAGGACTATGATAGGTAAGAATTATTTGACAAATTATTTGGATTTAAACAGATGCACAGTCTGGTCTTTTTAAAAGGGGGGGAATCTACAAATGGCTGTCAGCTAAGGTCTAGCAACGGAGCAAATGCAAGAAAGACTTTAACTGCAATGAACCTAATTCCTTTATGTGTCTGCACCAATCATATTACATTCCATTGATTAAAGTATCTCAGGGTATGTGCTATGAGTGGGGGCAGCAATTGTGTTTTTTACTATGTTCAAGGGGCTGGCTGGCACATATTTGTATGCATGCTGTTACCTTCCTTCCTGTAAATTCACCATGGACCAGCAAGCAATGATGCAAAGACTGGCACCAGTAACATATTTATAGACTTATGATGGATGCTAGTGTTGCATCAGAATATACGCATACTAGACTTTCATCTTGCATGATATGATTTTCCATCAAAAAACCAATGGATCCATGAAAAGCAGTTCTGAATAATTTAAAAGACTATATAGGAATATCTACTTCAAGGATGATTATTAGCCTGCTGACAGCAAGTAAAATGTCAGTTGCATATTGGAAGAAAAGTATTGCCAGTATACTGTTTATTTTTCATTTCATTTACGATTTGAAAACTGACTTACTATAAAATATGGAGAGAATATCAAATGCCTGAAAACAGATTTACTGAGAAATATATTTTGTTTGTCAGTTCAGGGATGATAAAAAGGTTTGCATTTGAACATACTGTGTTTTCATCTGTTTGAATTTAGAATTTAGATATTAGTTAGATACTCTTTTTTATCATTATATCAGTTTTGTATACAGTATTATTATTTTAAAAGATTAAAAAAGAAAACCTTTTTATGAACATTACCCCAAAGCATACAAGGCCTTTATATCTAACATAAGGGTTTTGTTTAACACCTCTGAGTACAGTGGTGCCTTGGGTTACGAAAGTAATTCGTTCCGCGGCCGCTTTCGTAACCCGAAAAGCCTTCGTAAGCCGAATTGCCATAGGCGCTAATGGGGAAAAGCCGCGATTCCGTGTAAAATAGCGCCGAAAAGCACCAAAAGTTTTTTCGTAACCTGAAAAAACATTCGTAACCCGGAACAATAATTCCCTATGGGATTTTTTCGTATCCCGAAAATTTCGTAACCTGGGTATTTCGTATCCCGAGGTACCACTGTATTTCTTATCTAAGAAAAACCCTTTGAAATTCATAGGGTCACCTGCGACATGAAGGTACACACTCACACAGGATAAGATTTTTTTTAATAACAGCAATGATAAAGCCATGAATGAGATTGTCTAAGAAATGAAATAAAAATCCAAGAATCTAAAATATTAGCATAAGCAAAGAGGAGTGAAAGAAGAATAGAAGGAAATCAAACATGATCAAGAAAAGCTGAGCCTTAATAAAGCTCTCAGCACTGCAGTGCAAAACCACTTCAGTCATGGAAATAAAGGATGCAAGATGTTTGCATCTAAAGTGGAAAAAATAATTTTATAAAGATAGCTTAATGGAGGAAGTACATACGGAAGAAATGATCATGATAGATAATCCTAAAAGTAATACAAGCTAGAATTTAAACAAATCATCTTCTGAACAGTTACAGTATATTTACTTTAAAAGATTCCAGTTGTAAAAAAAAAAGTGAGAAACTAGAATTTAAAGTGTTGATGGAAATTATTTTAATTTTGAAAGAAGAGAACCATTTGGCAAGTTACTGCCCAATAACACTCATTAGCCAAGATAATGTGATTGTGACAATTATAATGGCATACAGATTAAACTTTATATCAAGTAGATATGAAACAGAAGACCAGAAAAGAAGATATTTAAGAAATAATATAACAAAAGTAGCATTGAAAGGGAAGGGCTGAGAATGCTTCATGAGAAATGTCTTCTATGTACCTTTTTCAACAAAAAGGCTGAAAGGACTTTTTCACAAGCAATGGCTGGCCACAAGGATTAGGAATCATACTCTGAAGCGACTATTCTTCAACTGATGGCTGTCATGACCCCCTACTCTAATTTTTTGATGGGTCGCATCAGCAAAAACATGCCTCTCTTTTGGGGGAGAGACACAGAAAGAACTACAGAGAAACTGGTCAGGACAGAAAGCTAAATATATTGAGATAAATGTATATATAAAAACAAAAATCATTAAAGCAGGATCCTATCAGGAAGGATAGGACTAAAGGTTGTTCATGGATTCCCACCGCTCCAAAGTGGGCCCTGGATGTCCACCGCACCAAGCTGTGAAAGAAAGCAAATGCTTATGGAACACGACTCTGGCAACAAACAGCCACAAGCACCTGGCATCTGACCTTTGCAGCGGAGTTGTCCAGCCTGTTTAACAAGCCATAGTGAGTCTTAATTTACGTGCAAAAACAAACTGCTGCTCTCATTCTTCCTCTCCCTCGGCTTCACGGCTGTTCCTAAAACTGCCGCCTTTGGGGTTTCATCAATCCGTTTCAGGATACAACCCAATCTTAAGGGAGAGTTACCTGTGAGAACAGAGTTCACATCCACAGCTGTAGACTAACATCTTTGACTTAAAAGATGTATTAAATGGCAGAGAGCAGCTTCTGGGTCAGATTATAACACCGATGCCCTGTTAATTTAAACTTTCCACTCTCATACCAATTCTCACAATGGCTTTCAGACAGAGTACTCATGAAACCTCTAAAACAGTAGTCCCAAAGCTGTGCTCTTTAAGCGATTTTGGACTTCAGCTCCCAGAATCCCAGACTACTGGCCAATGTGGCTGAAGACTCTGGGAGCTAAAGTCCAAAATGTCTTAAGGGGCACACTTTGGGGACCACTGCTCTAAACGTTCCTGCATACTTTTCAAGTAAATCTGCGTCCTATTGTCAAATCAAAAGTGCACTGAAAGAATGAAGAATGGAAACACCAGACATCAGAGACACACTTTGGGATGAACACAACATTTCTACAGGTCAGGAGCAGATCGGCATCCATTGGGCAACCTTCCCAAGCACATGTTTTAAATGTGTTCCACAGCAATACAAAAGCTCAAAGGGAGAAACTAACAAAGCACTAAGATATAGTATGTCAACTAAATATTATATATCCCAAGCAAATGTAACCATCACTTAAACATGATATGTACTGTACTAAATTATATTTTGCAATGCCACCATGTCACCAGTGTTATTTACAAGGTGCCGTTGCAAAATATAATTTAGCATAATGTTTAAGTGGTGGTTACATTTGTTTGGGATATATACAGTAATATTTAGTTGACATACCATATCTTAGTGCTTTTTTAGTTTCTCCCTTCTAACTTTTATATTAAATGCTGAGGCTACTGTAGAACAAGCCCATTTCATAAAGACCTTCTTGTTCAAATTAGCATTCCCGGACACAGGCTCCAGCTAGTCTCCCCCCCCCTGCCCCCGACAGCAGTGGCAAACTGGCCAGAATTGGTTTTAATGTGATTTTAATTGTAAATGTTTTTTATTATATGTATTAGGTTTGTATAATGTTGTACACCGCCCTGATTGCAAGAAGGGCGGTATAAAAATAAAACTTTTATTTATTATTATTATTTATATATTATTTATAAGTGGGTATGTGAAAGAAGAGATAAAAAATTTGAAAGCGTGCCCCATGTACTTTTGTACTGTTCCTTGTACTGACATTCACATGAAGAGTTAATTATTCTATTATTGCTGTCTCAATGCTCAGCTGAATATTATGTGATTTTTTTTCCCTAGAGGTCGACTGCAAAAATTTTAGTGGTTGCTATCAAAATACAGGCTGCAATCATGTATTCAGCCTTAAACTGTACGATTTTATTTTCATGTTTGGAAAGGCAATCCCAAAAGAAAAACAGTGCTAAATCTGGTGAAAAGAGAACAAACGATGCAGTTAAGGGAACTGCAAAACAAAATTTGTAAAGACATGATACAAGAATACCTAGGTTCATAGAATCCTAGAGGTGGAAGAGACACCAAGGGCCATCTAGTCCAACCCCATTCTGCCATGCAGGAACTCACAATCAAAGCATCCCTGGCAGATGGCCATCCAGCCTTTGTTTAAAGATCTCCAAGGAAGGAGACTCCGCCATCCTCCATTGAGGGAGTGTGTTCCACTGTTGAACAGCCCTTACTGTCAGGAAGTTCCTCCTAATATTTAGGTGGAATCTCTTTTCTTTTAGCTTGCATCTGTTTTCTATGTTCTGGACTCTGGAACAGCAGAAAACAAGCTTGCCTCATCCTCAATATGACATCCCTTCAAATATTTAAACAAGGTGATCATATCACCCCTTAACTGTCTCTTCTCCAGGATAAGCATCCCCAGCTCCCTAAGTCTTTCCTCATATGGCATGGTTTCCAGACCCTTCACCATTTTAATCACCCTCCTTTGGACACACTCTAGTTTCTCAATATCCTTTTTGAATTGTGATGCCCAGAACTGGACAAAGAATTATTCCAGGTGGGGCTGACCAATGCAGAATAAAGTGGCACTATTACTTCTCTTGGTCTAGACATTATACTTCTAATGATGCAGAATAAAATCACTAAATGAACCCAAAGCATGCTCATCAATGGCTCCTCTTCATCCTGGAGAAAAGTGATTAGCGGCTGTCCTGGGCCCAGCCTTGTTCAATATCTTTACAAATGACTTGGATGACAGAAAAGAAGAAATGTTTATGAAATATGCAGATGATGCCTAATTAGGAGGGATAGCTAATACCCAAGAGGACACAGATCAGAATTCAAAATGTCCTTAACAGATTGGAGAGATGAGCCACAATTAACAAAGTGAACTTCAAGAGGATAAATGTAAGGTACAGCGTGTAGGAAGGAAAAAGGAAACACGCAATTACAGAACAAATGAGATATGAGTTGACAATATACATGTGAAAAGGACCCAGGGGGGGTCTCACTAGACCACGTTGTAAACATGAGTGTACAGCATCAGTCAAAGCAGCCAATACAATTCTAGGCTGTATCAACAGGAATATAACATCCAGATTAAGGGAAGTAATAGTAACACTCCATTCAGTTTTGGCCAAACCTCATCAGGAGTCCTGTGTCCAGTTCTGGGCACAAGAATTCCAGAAGAATATTTATTATATTATTATTATTATTATTATTATTATTATTATTATTATTATTATTATTATTTTGCTTTATTTATATAGCACTGTAGATTTACACTGTGCTGTACATACAAACAATAAAATAGATAAGAGTAAACCTGCCCATGGCGTACAATCTAAGAAATAATAATAATAATAATAATAATAATAATAATAATAATGTTTTATTTATAGACCGCTATTCCGCAATGATCATAGCGGTGTACAGTAAAAACTGCAATACAAAATTAGCCCCTACCCACCCCCTCACTCCCTCCAGGCTGGATGATGACAGTTGATAATAGCATAATACATATAAATAATACATAACGATACAAGAAAGGGTTCAATAAAGTAAAGCAGGCAACAAATGAAAAACATCAAATAACAAATGATAGTCACGCAATGCCTTGGAACGCTTCTCTGGACAAGATGGAATGTGTCCAGAGGAAAGTGACCAAAATGTAAAAGGTCTGGAAACCAGGCTCAATGAGGAACAGCTCAGGGAGCTGGGAGGTCTAGCCTGGAAAAGAGAAAAGTGAAAGGTGACATGATAGGCATCTTTAAATATCTAAAAGGACGCCATGTAGAAGATGGAGTCCCCCCCCCCCAATGGCTTCAGACACAAGCCAAGGGATTCAAATTACAATAAAATAAAATCCACCTTAACATTAAGAAGAACTTCTTGAGGCTAATAGCAGCTCAATGGTCTCCCTTAAAGAGTAAAGAGTGGTGGACTTTCCCTCCTTGAAGATCCCCAAACAGATATTGGATTGCCAACTTTTGGGAGTGCTTTAGCTGTACAATACATTTCTGAGCTGTGGAGGTTGGACTTGATTGCCTTTGCTGTCCCACCAAACTCTATGATTCTATTATTATACTGTTTATATCTTTGCCTGTATGAGATGGATAGATGAAGAGAGAGATTATGGTTTCAGTGCTTGCCTACCCACACAAACCCATACTGTTAACAAGAAGAAAAAGTAATGACTGTGGAATGACTCTGAACTGTAGTATTCTATACAAATCCCTTCATTTGAAATTCTTTAATCCTAAACATATCTCTGTTGCATCATGTTCCAACTGGAGGATCTCAAAGTTGTACTAAAAAAGCAAAGTATTATCTGAATGCCTGATGTCTGCTCATTCTTGCCTGTGGTGAATAGGTCACTTCCAGTGGATTCTAATACAGTCGGCCCTCCGTTTTCACAAGGGATCCGTTCTGGACACCACCACCACCCCACCACCCGCAAAAACAGAGACTCACCTATATTCAAGCCCCATAGGCTTGAATGAGGCACATGCCCGTGAGTGTGCACCACTGAAAATAACGGATGTTGCCCCTCCATGAATATTCAAGACCGCAGACCTTAAGTCTGTGAGAAAGGAGGAGCAACTGTATATCGTGCACCAAAAGAAGTACATTTGCCACCTGTTACATATACATTAAATCAGGTCCTGCATTAATTGTGCAGAACATGAATATGTTTGTTCACCAGTCCACTTTAGCAGATATTATCAAAGGACTGAACAGGAAGAACTCAAAAGAAGGGCTAATAACTGTAGCAGTCAACAGCAGTTTGAATTCCACAGTGGGCCTCCTCTCGCTGTTTCTCACTCAAACTTGCCTTGCTGTTGTTGCTGATGATCTGTCTCTATCTCATTAGTGATAATCTATGCATATCCCCTCTCACAGAGCTTGAAACATTAACAGCTCAGCCCAGTTTTTACTTTAAAATAACAACAACAACAACAACAACAACAAAACACATTACTCATTACTATATCATTAGTATAAATAACTTTTATGTGCACTAAAATTTACCAAACATCCCCAATGCTTTAGGTGTAACTACTAATAATTTTGCTTTACATGTAAAGAACCTTCAATGTAATTTCGATGTAACTAGTAATGATTTTGCTTTACACGTAAACAACCTGCAACACAAGGAGGTAATTCTTACTTATAACATGTAATCGTTATTTATTATTATAATAAAGCTTCTTTGTCACTCTCGTTTTGCCCAGAAGCAGTACAGAACAAATGCTGTACAGATAAACATACACAAAGGTCAACATTAAATAGAATTAAACTATTAATAACATTAAACTCACTATAATACGAACAGTTAAAAACAATACTGAATTAAAACAATATAATTGAAACAGTTCAGTTAAAAACACCTGTTCAAAGCGCTTCCTTGAAAAATAATATAGAAAATGAAAAGAAATTCTTTTTATTTTTAAATTTTTATTGTTTCTTACAAATGAACCTACAAGGTCCCGGAGTGTAAGGATCACCTGAGCTATAAGGAATCTCTTAGCTTTTGCCAGTTCAAGAGAACAGGCCAGAAATCCCCCCAATGAAAATGGAAGAGTACTGTCCATCAGTATTAGCAAAACAAACACAAGACCTCATTCTTTCTCCTTTAGTTCTCATAGAACCAAATGGATACAAAGCACCAATTCCCATAAAGGAAATCAAGAAAAGGAAACCATAACCACAAAACTGCCCCGATGTGAAATACTGCATATAGCCTTACATAATGTCTACCTGCTACACAGTTTTTTAGGAATGACAGGGGAAGAGCAATTGCAGGGACACTCTGCCTTAAATATTTTATCCATCATTTTGGAAGAAAATATTCTGTAACTCAATATTTTTCCAGGAAAAAGATTTGAGAAAACTTTTTTTCCAATCTTAGAGTCATAGAATCTTATCTTTTTGGGGAGGAGTGAAATTCACATTTCAAGGAAGGCCACAGGTTGCCATTCTCAGTTTAAGAGCAGGGATGGGCAACTGTGGAAAGGCAGAAGGCCACATTTAGTCCCCTAGGAGACCTTGGAGGGCCATTGCTGCTCCTACAAAAACCAAAACAAACAAACACCAAACATCACCCCCGAATGCCTCCAGGGGTATGGAGGCATTTTTACTATATGTTGGGTTTCATAAAACCAGCAAACAAAGAGGACACAAGCTCCATGTGCTCGAAAATGATCAACCCAAAAAATTGGGGTGGAGATGCATCCCACAATCGCTAGAGGACTTTCTGAAGCATTTCCAGGCGATTCTTTTATTGCAAAAATTGTTTTTCAGCCCTGGGAGACCCAAGCAACCTCCAAACTAGAGCAAATGCCCTCCACACCTCCAAGAGTGCATTTAGCAGCATGCTGGAGCAAAAAACATTTCTGAAAAAGGCTTCATTTTGCTCACCTCTACTTTATTTTTATTAATTTAATTAATTAATTAATTAAAATAAACAAGGACACTAAAAAAGTATACAACATCCAAACCAATACATAAAACTCAATAACACAATACATAAAACAAAGCACTTAACATAACACTTAATATAAAAATATGAGATCAATGAATATTAAATTTCATTTCTCTTTCTTTAATAGTTAAAAAAAAATAAATAATAAAATCTTTATTTTTATCCCGCCCTTCCAGAAAGATCAGGGCGGCTTACAAAAGTGCAATGAGTGCACACAAATACAAGTTAAAAACACAAAACACCAATACATCAGTACAACAATAAAACTAAAAGCAGCAATAAAAGCCCCATCGCCCGTCCTCATGGCCACGGAAGAGGAGGGGAGGCCCACAGGATCTTAATCGGGGAATGCCTGCTTAAATAGGAAGGTCTTGAGATCCTTCCTAAATTGGGCCAGGGTGGTAGATGAGCGGAGCTCGGTGGGCAGCGTATTCCAAAGGGCTGGGGCAGCTATAGAAAAGGCCCTTCTAGAAGTAGAAGCTAGCCTGGCCCCAGGCACCTTCAGCAATTGCTGCCCAGATGTTCTGAGGGTGCGAGGCGGATTGTACGGGGAGAGGCGGTCCTTTAGGTATCCTGGGCCCAAGCCATTTAGGGCTTTATAGGTAATAACCAACGCCTTATATTGAGCTCGGAAGCGAACGGGCAGCCAGTGAAGGTCTTTAAGTACAGGTGTTATATGGCTGGTCCTGGATACACCAGTGACCAGCCGGGCTGCCATATTCTGTACCATTTGAAACTTCCGAGTTTGGTATAAGGGTTGCCCCATGTAGAGTACATTGCAGAAGTCCAATCTCGAAGTTACCAGAGCATGTACCACAGTTTCTAGGTCCCTCCGGTCCAGATATGGGCGCAGCTGGCGAATCAGCCGAAGCTGGTAACAAGTGCTCTTGACCGTCGCATTCACCTGAGCAGTCAGATGAAGCGACGAATCAAGAAGCACTCCCAGACTGCGCACGGAGTCCTTCACAGGGAGCGTGACCCCGTTCAGGACAGGTGGAACCACCGCCATTGTTGAATGAAACTTGTACTTATTATCATAAGTAGTATTTATCTCCTTTTTATTTAATAGATAAATTTACATATAAATACACATATATGTGTGTATGTATAATTCATTATGATTTTCATCTTTAAATTCCATCTCTTCCATCTCATCTCATTCCATTAACTACTTGTGTAATTTCTCATTTTTCTCTATAGTCTTTCTATGCTCCTTATAATAAATTTTTCAATCTATTTTTTTCAAATTTGGCCACTTTTTATCCCAATGTTTTTTATAGGTTTCCAATCTCCTTGTACTTCATTTATCACTTGCTTTCTTAATAATGTGGTTAGGATATCCATGTCCATCATTTTCTTTAATTCAGAAAGGAGAGATGTAGTAGTGATGGGTGACTTCAACTATCCTGATATTTGCTGGAAGTAAAACTCAGCCAAATCCACAAAGTCTAGCAAATTCCTCACTTGCCTGGAAGACTATTTCATGGTCCAAAAGGTGGAAGAGGCAACAAGGGGGTCAGCTATTTTAGATCTGATCCTAACCAACAAAGATGACTTGGTTAATGGGGTGCAAGTGGTGGGATCATTAGGTGGAAGTGACCATGTTCTCCTGGAGTTTGTTATACAGCATGTCCGCGCCATACGCGGGCATGCCATACGTGGCTTGAGCATACGCGCTCAAGCCGTGGGGCGCGCGTGGGGCGGAAGGGGCGGCGCGTCCCATTCAATTGAATGGGTGTGCGCGCCTGTTGCGCCCCGCGCGCAACCACAGCCACCGTGCACGAGCCCCATTGGAAACAATGGGGCTCGAGCATAGGCGGAATTTGCCTTACGCGGCGGGATCCGGAACAGATACCCGCGTAAGGCGAGGACGCACTGTACAATGGAAAGGAGAAGCCAGGCATAGTCAGACACGCATCCTAGACTTTAGGAGAGTGAATTTCAGTAAACTTAGAGAAGTATTGAGGGTGATCCCGTGGTCAGAAATACTAAAAGGGAAGAGAGTTCAGGACGGATGGGAGTTTCTCAAAAGACAGATACTGAAGGCACAATTTCAAACAGTCCCAGTGAGAAAGAAAAATCAGAGGTGTCTCAAGAAACCAGGATGGATGACTAAGGAACTTTCAACAGAGCTAAATTTGAAACGGAAAATGTATAAGAAATGGAAAAGGGGGGAAATCACAAAAAAGGAATTCAAAGAAATAGCAGACATTTGTAGGGGTAAAGTCAGAAAAGCTAAAGCGCAGAATGAACTCAGACTTGCTAGAGAGGTTAAAAAGAATAAAAAGGGATTTTTTGGATATGTCCGCAGCAAAAGGAAGAAGAAGGAAACAGTAGGGTCACTGCGTGGAGAAGATGGCAAAATGCTAACAGAAGATAGAGAAAAAGCAGAATTACTCAACACCTTCTTTGCCTCAGTCTTCTCAGAAAAGGCAAAGGGTGCTCAACCTGAGGATAATGGAGCAGAGGACAGAATAGGGGAATTTCAGCACAGAATAAGTAAAGAGACAGTAGAGGAATACCTTCTTAATCTAAATGAATTTAAGTCTCCAGGACCAGATGAACTACATCCAAGGGTAGTAAAAGAACTGGCAAATGTAATATCGAAGCCATTGGCAATAATCTTTGAAAACTCCTGCAAAACAGGAGAGATCCCAGCAGACTGGAGGAGGGCAAACGTTGTCCCCATCTTCAAAAAGGGGAAAAAAGAGGATCCCAACAATTATCGTCCAGTTAGTCTGACATCAGTACTAGGAAAGATTCTGGAGCAGATCATTAAACAGAGAGTCTGTGAACATCTAGAAGGCAATGCCATCATCACAAAAAGTCAACATGGGTTTCAGAGAAACAAGTCATGCCAGACAAATCTGATCTCTTTCTTTGATAAAATTACCAGCTTGGTAGATGAAGGGAATGCTGTGGATATAGTATATCTTGATTTCTGTAAGGCCTTTGACAATGTTCCCCATGACATTCTTGCAAACAAGCTTGTAAAATGTGGGCTAAACAAAGTCACTGTGACATGGATTTGTAATTGGTTGACCGGCCGAACCCAAATGCAAACAATGGCTCTTTTTCATCCTGGAGAGAAGTGACCAGTGGGGTCCCACAGGGCTCTGTCCTGGGCCCAGTGCTATTCAACATCTTTATCAATGACTTGGAGGACAAAATTGGGAGCATACTTATCAAATTTGCAGATGACACCAAATTAGGAGGAGTAGCTAATACTCCAGAGGACAGGATCAAACTTCAGAATGACCTGAACAGACTGCAAAGCTGGGGCCAAGCTAACAAAATGAATTTCAACACAGAGAAATATAAGGTACTGTACTTAGGGTGAAAAAAATGAAATGAACAGATATATGATGGAGGACACCTGGCTGAATGAAACTACATGTGAAAGGGATCTGGGAGTCCAAGTAGACCACAAGTTGAACATGAGTCAACAGTGCAATGTGGCAGCTAAAAAGGCCAATGCAATTTTAGGCTGCATCAATAAAAGTATAGTGTCTAGATCAAGAGAAGTAATAGTGCCACTGTATTCTGCTTTGGTCAGGCCCCACCTGGAATATTGTGTCCAGTTCTGGGCACCACAATTTAAAAACGATGTTGAAAAACTGGAACGTGTCCAAAGGGGGGTGGCTAAAATGGTGAAGGGTCTGGAAGCCATGTCCTATGAGGAACGACTCAGGGAGCTGGGGATGTTCAGCCTGGAGAAGAGAAGGTTAAGAGGTGATATGATAGCCCTGTTTAAATAGTTCAAAGGATGCCACATTGAGGAGGGAACAAGCTTGTTTTCTGCTGCTCCAGAGACTAGGAGCAATGGATGCAAGCTACAGGAGAAGAGACTCCACCTCAATATTAGGAGGAACTTCCTGACAGTGAGAGCTGTTCGGCAGTGGAACACAATCCTTCCTTGGAGTCTGGTGGAGTCTCCATCTTTGGAGGTCTTTAAGCAGAGGTTGGATGGCCATCTGTCGGGGATGCTTTGATTGAGATTTGCTGCATGGCAGAATGGGGTTGAACTGGATGGCCCTTGAGGTCTCTTCAACTCTATGATTCTATGATTAACCATTTTACCCACTTCTAGTTTAGAGGTTACTATGCTAAAAGCACAGTCTTAAGCAGGAGAAAGTATATGACAGGCACTGAACAAAGATAACCAAGCCTGCTAGCCAACCCTTGCTCATTTCAAAACAACCAAGGGTGACTCAAGACGGGCTAAGTGGAACATTTCTACTTGATGATAATAGCAGGACACATGAAACAGTACTGCCATTGTACATATGGCATAATAATTAGCACACAGCACACTGGTGGCCTTAAAGTATTGCAATTAATTGCATGTGTAATTAAACAATTAGAATCAATGACAAGCTAGCCCATGGAATGAAGACTATCAAGTCAGAGAATTGGGCGATGGTTCTCCTATGGAGTTTCATGGTGAGAAGCTCCAGGAGTGTGCTGGCCCAGTTGTACAAATACACTCTCAGTTCCCAAGATGACAAAAAGAAGGACAACAATCTGAGACTGAGGACTGTATGCACCTTAGTATACTTCCCAGGATCCTTAGCTGCATGTAAGCATCCTAGGGCTTCTCTCAAGGTAAAAGGTTTTTAAACATTTATGTCTCAGCCTCACATCTCTCAGGAATTCTTTTCTTCTCCAACAGGAGGAGGTTCTTTCCTCTTTTATATTCCTGAATCCAGAACATGCAACACTCGTTGCAGCAGTTTTCAAAGCAATAGCTATGCCAATCTCTGAGAGCAAAAAAAAAGGATAAGGTAGGAAAGGAGGAATCTAGCAGCATCTCTTAAGACTGATTTATTTTATGCAGGGGTAGCTGTGTTGGTGATCCAACAAATACAAACAAAAATCCAACAGGGATACTTTATTGGTCAACCAAAATGCATAATATAGTTGTTGCAAGCTTTCAAAGATCCATAGGCTTCTTCATCAGGCAGGTTTGTAACATCTATATTGTATATTATATTTTGCATTATTTTAGTATGTAGAGGGATCTTGAAGCACCATTGAGACTAAATTAAAGAAAGAAGTTGGCAGCACGAGCTTTCCTAGATTTAAGTCTACTTCCTCAGATGTAGGTCCAAAACACACTGCAGAAATAATCCAGTTTGAGACCTGCTGAACTGCCCTGACTCAGTGCTAGGAAATCTTGGGAATCGTAGTTTGTTGTGGCACCAGAGCTCTCTGACAGAGAAGGCTCAATGTCTCACAAAACTACCGTTCCCAGAAATCACTAGCACTGGGCCAGATTATTTCTGCCATGTTTACTTCCTCCACCAAATGCATCTGAGAAAGTAGACTTTAGCCTATGAAAGCTCATGCTGCCAACTTCTTTCTTTCAGTTAGTCTCAAGGATGTTACAAGATCTCTCTACATACTGATTCCACAGACTAACATGTCTATAGCTTTGAATTCTACCTGGTTTATTTTAGTATGCAAAGGGATCTTGTAGAACCTTTAAGACTAACAAAGATGCTACAATATTTTTCCATATTTCCCCTGATATTTCAGACTAACATGGCTATGCCTCTGATTTATTTTAGTGTGACCTTTCATGGATTTCAGAGGCACAAACAGACAAATCTAGCACCACCTTTAAAACTAATTAATTTATTTTAATGTGAACTTTTATGGATTTTCATCCATGAAAGTTTATACTAAAATCAATTGGTGAGTCCTAAAGACGGTGCATGATTTCTCTGTCTGTCCCTCCCTTTTTCCTCTTTATACTAACCTACATACCGCAAATTAAGAAGGAAAAATCAAGTTTCTATGGAAAAGCTGTAAAATCTTTAGAGTATGAAAAGGTACCAGCCAGGGATAACAGATGGATATCCTACATTATGGCAGAATAGAAACTAGGACTAGGTGATTTGATGAGTCCCTGGAAGCTGCATAATTTAATCTCAGGGATGAAAACCATTACAGTGGTACCTCGGGATACGAAATACCCAGGTTACGAAATTTTCGGGATACGAAAAAATCCCATAGGAAATCATTGTTCCGGGTTACGAATGTTTTTTCGGGATACGAAGAAAATTTTTGGTGCTTTTTTCGGCTTTTTCGCACGAAACGCGGCTTTTCCCCATTAGCGCCTATGGCAATTCGGCTTACGAAGGCTTTTCGGGTTACGAAAGCGGCCGCGGAACGAATTAATTTCGTAACCCGAGGCACCACTGTATATTAAACTTAATGTCAATTTCTTTGTTACTCATAATAAACCAGTACAGATCCTATCCAGATCAAGCTCACAACATATGTGTGGAGAAAGCTTAAACCTTTCCCAGCCAGTTTTTTTTTATTATTATTATTTTAATCCTCTCTATGTGGGTGCAAAGGAAAAAGAAGATGCCATTGTCACTAACTGTAGGAACTTTTTGCACCAGGGTGGAAAGGGGAAATTTAAGAAGAAGAAATTACTACGAGAGGAAATCTAATGCCCCTCAACTTATTACTGGTAGTGCAGATCAGGTCTGCATGAGGTTATGTTGGAGAAAGACCCTGAGACTCAGCTGTAACACATTTAGCATAGGGGCCAATCACACTTAAGTTTCATATCTGTGAATTGATTCAAAATCAATTCACTGTTCCCACTACATTTTAAGCCAGCAAATTTCTCTGTGGCATTTAAATATGGTCTGAAGTTCTGGATCAAAACGGAGGCACCTCCATTTCCTGAACAAGTGGCTGTGCAATCTGAATTGATCCGATAGCTTATTCACACTACTGAAGATCCCAATTGTTGTGGTTATTAAAAAAGAACAGCTAAGGGATCCGGTGCCAAATGCACTAGTTTAAATGGGCTTTTCAGTTGCCCCTCCACAAACTGCACCAAGTACAATTGGTGCAAATCTGAATGACAGGGAAATAACCCCATTTCCAAACCAGGTTATTTTGTACTGTGAATGAGGCCACAGTGTGTAGTTTAAGCCTCTGAATCTACACAATTTATAAATGTGAAGATTTTTTTTAAAAAAATTGCAGCCAGCAAGGCACAATCTGCTATGATATGATTGCAAACAAAGTCACATCTATTTCCAAGGTTCAGAGTTGAGTGGGTATCTTGATGCAGCAAAACAGCACTTTCCACAAAGGCAGAAGTTTTAGCAGTTCAGGGGAACCCCAGAATTTACGGAAGTTCAGAGGTGAAGTTCCAGAAGTTAAACCTCTGGAAAATATTTAGAAAAAAACATTAGGGGAACCCCTGCAAAGGAAGAACAGATAACTAACTGACTGTTGTAGGAGGGAAGCAATGGAAAACCAGGTAGGAGGATAATGAAATGGAGTATACGAGGAAGGCATACATGGCTGGCAGGTTTACTGGCTGCAGCAGCATACAAGAGGATTCCATGCTGCAATATTCAAGTCCCACACACTGAAACTATTGCCCAACTTCAAAAATAGTGAACCAGAAAGGAATTCCTTTCCTAACTCATACAGAGTAAAAAAATATGCTGAAACAAAGTAAGCAACTCTGACCCAGTTTCCTTTCTGCTGCTTCAAAATTAGGCTTCCTTCACATACTTAACTTTAATTTCACTTTTAAAGACATCAGCAAGCTTAGGATTCCCTCATTACTACTGGCAACAACATAGTGTACAAGAGATAAGATACACAAGACTGTTGGACCATTTTCTTATATGCTTTAAAGATACTTTTTCCTGAAAATGAACCCACTTTCTCTGGGTTAAGCAATGCACACACAGTAAAGAAGCAACAGCTGTACAGCCTCACTTGCCCAGCAGAACACACTGTATATCCTCATGTATAAGTCTAGAAATATTAGTCAAAAAATTGACCCCAAAAAAACTGGGTCAACTTATCCATGGGCCAAAAAAGGAACCACTCTCTTTCTCTGAGTAAAGTGGCAAAAGGAGAGAGCTTAGACCATTCCAGGAGCACCTAAAAGAAGCACCAACCCTTTCTACTCTGTCCAGTATGGCTCCATTTCTGGCCTTTTTGAATGCCTGGGTTGGGAAAGAACAAACAGTTATGCCTGCCAGGGAGGTTTCCAGCTCAAGCTGCTCTAGGACCCATTTGTTTGTCCTTTCGGTTGTCCACAGGATCCTCAACACTCTTCTCCAGCACCACATCTCAAATGAACTGATTTTCTTCCTATCTTCTTTCTTAACTGTCCAACTCTCACATCCATACATATTCCCTATTACCATACATGACAGTGGTAATAGGGAATACAATGCCTTGCATGATTCTAACCTTTGTGCTTAATTGTCTATCTTTGCATTTTAGAATCTTTTCTAGTTCTTTCATAGTCGCCCTCCCCATTCTTAATCTTCTTTTGATTTCCTGTTGCAGTCCCTGTTCCTATGATTGTGTGATTCCAGGTATGAGAACTCTCTTACTATTTTTCTTTCCCGACTGTCTAGATTGAAATTATGTAGCTTCTCCAAGGTCATTTTTTTTTGGGGGGGGGGGTTATGTTGAACAGTATTCCTGTCTTTGCACTTTCTTCCTTGATCTTTCTTAGTAGTTGTTCCAGGCCTGGGAGGTTTTCTACTAGTACTGTGATGTCATCTGCGTATCTTAGATTGTTGATATTATTTCCTCCTAGTTTCACTACTCCTTCTTCTTTGTCCAAGTACAATGCCATGTATTATCTCCTATATTTTAGTCCAGAGTATCTGAAAGCCTGACTCTCCCCACAAGAGCCTTACTATCTTCAGAAGAGGCTTTCTCTCCATCCCATCACCCTCTCAGCCTCATCTGGTGAGGACATGAACAAGAGCCTTCTCAGTGGCTACTCCTAAACTCTGGAACTCCCTTGTTGGTCCAAAACACACTGCAGAAATAATCCAGTTTGAGACCCCTTTAACTGCCCTGGCTCAGTGCTAGAGAATCCTGGGAATTGTAGTTTATTGTGGCACCAGAGCTATCTGGCAGAGAAGGCTGAATGTCTCACAAAACTACAGTTCCCAGAATTCCCTAGCACTGAGCCAGGGACTTAAAGCAGTCTCAAGCTGGATTATTTCTGCAGTGTGTTTTGGATCTCTGGTGCCTTTTTGCCAGCAGGCAAGGACCCTTTTGTTTAAACAGGCTTTCACCCTCGACTGACAGCGTAGAGTGATGTGCAGCTGTATGTACAGTGCAATGAAGCCTGTGAATTGCAATAAGTGAGAGAGATCACAATCAAGGGAGAAAATGAGTGTGGTCCAAATTTACTCAGAAGGAGGGAACAGCATTATCTATTGAGTCCAACAAGATTTACTGCTAAGAACATGTGTATAGCACAGCAACCTCAGCAGCAGTACCAGAGTGAAGAGATTTCACCTCAACATTAGGAAGATCTTCCTGACAGTAAGAGCTGTTTGACAGCGGTAGATGCTCCCTTAGAAAAGTGGTGGAGTCTCCTTCTTTTGAGGTATTTAACAGAGGTTAGATGGCCATCTGTCAGGAGTGCTTTGATTCTATAGTCCTGCATGGCAGGGAGCTGAACTAGATGGCCCTTGTGGTCTCTTCCATCTCTGTGATTCTAGTAAGAGTGCATCTACACTGTAGAAATAATGCTGTCTGACATCACTTTAAGCGCTGTAGCTCCATCCTACGGGATCCTGTGGTTGATAGTTTTACAAGGTCTTTAACCACCTTTTCCAAAGAGTGCTGAGGCCTCACCAAATTACAAATCCCAGGATTCTGTAGGATGGAGCCATAGCAGTTAAAGTGGTTTCTACCAGTGTAGATGCACCCTAAGAGTAGCTCAGCATGCAGGTCTGAACTGATTGTAGCAGGATTTATTTGCTAATCCCAGCATTCAGTTGGGCCAACCATCTATAGAGAATCCCTTTGAACATGCTCCAGCTCCACCTCAAATCCTGCTGAGGCAATCAGTCATTTGATCCAGCCAGCCACACCAGCAAGTGTGTACATTCCCTAGAAATAATTCCTTTACAGGGTTATATTTCCAAGCCTCATTCTTGTGATAAATTTTAATATAGCTGCATTAGCTGATGTTCAATATCTGTTCTTAATCTTGGGACAACTGAACATACAGCCAACAACCTTAGCTCATTTTTTTAAGTTCAATTAAACAGTGATTGTTTTATGTAAGTAAGGAGAGCCTATTTGGCAAATTAAGTATTAGAATTACTACCATTAATCCTAATCCTCACTCCTGACTAGAGCAGACCAACTGAATCAATTGCATTTACCTAAATAATGATTCCTCATTCAGGGACTGATTCAAGAGGCCCACTCCATTTGAGACAAGACAAAAAGGAGTCCAAACGCTGTTTCAGAAACTTTTCTTTTGCTTATGTAATTGAAATCTTTTGACCCTGGAAATACTTTTATGCCTGAATGAAAAAATTCTAATTTTAAATTAATATCAAATATAACTATGTCCCCTAAAACTTTCTGCCAACCCAAGCCAGTTTTGTGAGCATAATGCCCCCAAAGATGCCAATTAAAGCTGTTCTTGCACTTTCTAAAATACTTTCTAAAGAAATCAGTGGTATTTTTGTTCTTCATTTATTTCAAGAAACAGGATGGCTGTTCCGCTTTGAACGACATACTGAGAGACATACCACTTCTGCAAGTTAGCATGGTATAGAACAAGAACAAGAACCTTTCTTTTCAGAGCTATTTTCCTCATCTCACAACTCCCATATAATTTCCCATCTTCTCATATTAGTGACTCATATTTAAATTCTGAGTTTAGGAATTAAACTGCAAAATTAACATTCTCCCAACTAATAACCATGACTAATTTTCTCTCCAAAACAGTTTGCTAAATATGTTTCAACCTAATCATCTTAAAGTGTAGTAATGGTGAATATTTAAAAATTACGCTTCACGTGGATCTTGCCCAAGAACTGGAACAATTTACACATTTCTAGAACAGTATTAACATACAAGACAGTTATTCCAATAAGTTACCATTTACTTTGCATTGAAAACTGTGAATTAGTCATACTCATGAATATTCATATCTGTTTACCACAAAAGGGAAGTTGTGCATGAAAAACAAGGCTTAGCCAGTGCACCTTATATCTCTATTCATTCACTAAGCCTTAAATACCATGCTGAGTTTTTTGGAAGAGCAAGACAAGGGCAGTGTTCCAGCATTTGATAATGGACATTTTTACATAATTTTACACAGCCAAAAAAAAAATCACCCAATCAAACCAAACAGACAGATAGATAGAGAGATAGATAGAGAATATCCACAGGCTTAAAGAGCAATACTGTGAAAATTATAATAATTTCTCTTCAGAGATTAAGAGCTTCTGAACCTTTTTTTAAAAAGCAGCTTTAGCCATTCATTCTTATGAAGCAAGCCTCATATTTCAGGACTACCAAAATAGGGTTTCAGAATTACTTTTCCTTGTGCGTTTCTTTTCTTCCTTACTCCTGGACAAAAAGGCTTTTCATGGAAGGCAAACCTTCCACTCCACATTTATTCAGTAATCTTGCACAGAGTATCAAAGCAGGAAGGCATCAAATATTCTGTATGTACATGAATGTATACATACATATTTCTTCTTGTTTGCCTTTGAGTCTGACATGTGATGCCTCTGACTCTTAGCAGAAATAATCCAGGTTGATACCACTTTAACTGCCATGGCACAATGCTATGGAATTCTGGGAACTGTACTATATTTTGAGACATTTAGCCTTCCCTGTCAGAGAGCTCTGGTGCCCCACCAAACTACAAATCCCAGGATTCCATAGCAAGGAGCCATGGAAGTGAAAGTGATGTCAAACTGCATTATTTCTGCAGTGCAGATGCAGCCACAGATAGATTTGCTACCTCCCTTGACCGGCTAAAATTGTCTATTCAGTTTTACCCCTCCTCCAGCAAAAATAATTAAGTAAGTAAATCCAGCTCTCTTATCCTTGTCTTTTTCCAATACCTTTTTGTGTTTACGTTCAGACACAGCCTCCACTGACAAAAATAAAATTACCTGAATCCATACCATTGGTCTCTTACTGCCATGTCTGTTTTGAGGGCCTCTTATTTCTCTTTCTCCAGTTTCTTAGGATTTTAGGAGAAATCTTTGATGTCTTTAATATGATTTTATATTATGGAGGGAGGCTTTGAGCCAAATGAAAGATTATAAATGAAGTTGCATCATTGACTATTTGAGTTAATGAAACATTATTTAATTCCACAAGTGAAAACGGAGGTCAGTGCAACATTTATTTGTCTCTTACACACACTTGTATCTTTCAAAGATATAAAAGAATCCTACAGCACCTTTGAGATTAACTGATAAAGCCATTTCTAGCATAACCTTTCATGGGCTCCAGTCCACTTCATCAGCTGCATCTGGAGTCCAGAAAAGCTTATGCGGGAAATGCATTTTTCTCAATGGTTTCAAAGGTGCTACAGGATTCCTTCATACCTTTTTAGGCTGAAACTGACTAACACAGCTATGTCTTTGAATGCTACATTTCTATCTTGCCCATGATCTGAAGAGAACACAATGGTCAGACTCATAAAACTAACAGAACACTGAAACCTCTTGTTTGTTGCTGAGTTACAAGAAGTGTCCTTATTCTTACCAATGGTGTGCTTTAGTGCAAATAATGCTCTTCCCTGTTTCTGTTTCATGAAATCATTAAAATCTCCTGAAGACACAGAATGAAGTATAAAATGACAACTCAGTTCTCTGTTACTGGAGATTCAACATGGCCTGCAATACTCCTACTGCAAGGCACACTTCCTTCAACCTCCACAGGAAACCTGTCCCTTTCCAACCACTATTTCTTTCCACGCTAAATGTCATATTCAAAGCAGGGGAAGTATTTTACCCACTCCTGCCTAAACACCGTAAAAGTACAGTACCAGATCCCATTTGATTTCTGAAGTTAAGCAGGATCAGTCCTGGTTAGTACCTGAATGAAAGACTGCCAACAAATAAATGCCCAATGCTATAGGCTGTATTTCAAAGGAAGGAACTGCCAGAACTAGTTCTGAGTTTTCCTTTCCTAAGAAAAACCTGTGAAATTCATGGTGTCACAATAAGTGTAAAATTGACTTGAAGGCACATACACACATACACTCATGGGACTCATTCAAGAGAAGGAACCCCGTTTCCAAAATTTGTGCTCAGTATTTGAAGATTGCAAACCTGATAGATTACAGACACAAACATATGAGTTGAAGACCATCCTGTTCAGAGAAGCGTCCCAGGCATTGCATGACTATTATTTGCTATCTGACATTTTAAATTTGTTGTCTGCTTTACTTTATTGAACCCTTTCCTGTATTGTTATGTATTATGCTATTATTTCTTAGATTGTTCACCATGGGCAGGTTTACTCTTATCTATTTTATTGTTTGTATGTACAGCGCTGTGCAAATCAACAGCGCTATATAAATAAAGCATAATAATAATAATAATAATAATAATAATAATAATAATAATTTAAGGATATGAATGTAATTCCAGAGTCAACATCATTATGTTCCATGTGTAACACATTAAACCATATTAGACATTTCCTGTATTGCTATGTATTTTATATGTATTATCCTATTATTTCTTAGATTGTATGCCATAGGCAGCTTTACTCTTATATATTTATTGTTTTTATGTACAGCACTGTGCAAATCTACAGCGCTATATAAATAATAATAATAATAATAATAATTATTATTATTATTATTATTATTATTATTATTTAGGGATATAAATGTAATTCCAGAGTCAACATCATTATGTTCCATGTGTAACATATTAAACCATATTAGACATTCACTGCCAATCTCATATAAACTCAGGTTCATCAAGTAGTTGGATAAGCCATTATGTAACAACAAACCTGCTAGAAGCCAACAAAAATAATGGGATTGTCTCACAGCTTAGAGGTTTGAGCACTGGACTATGACTTTGTGGACCAGGGTTCAAATCCCCACTAAGCTATGAAACGCACTGGATGACACTGAGCAAGTCAGACCTCAGAACAGCGGTCCTTGAACAAAGGTACTGTACAGTAGACTGGAAAGAGAAACAGCAGAATTGGAATTCATTCATAAACTACAGTCCCTCAGCAATGAATTGAACAGGGACAATGGCTTCCTGGCTCACTACACACACTTCAACATTATCTGACTCCATCTTCATGGGGGCCTCCTACAGTCATCTATTCTCCCCACCTGCAGGCTAGTTTCCAAGGCCAAACCTGTCTTACGACCCCATTTCCATAACCAATGGCTATATCTTTGTCCACAAACGACCATCGTTAAAACTGGACTTGACATTCTCACATACTAATGGCATATATATCTGTCCCTGGCCTCCACTCCCTCCATCAAAAGCATCTGAGGAAATAGACTGAAGTCTACGAAAGCTCATGCTGCCAACTTCTTTCTTTCAGTTAGTCCTAAAGGTGCTGCAAGCTCTACAGTGGGCAAGTCACACTCCCTCGGCCTCAGAGGATGGCAATGGCATATCTCCCCTAAAGAAACCTGCCAGGAAAACCCTGTGATAGGTTTGTCTTAGGGAGCACAAATCAGAAACAACAACTTGAAGGCACAACAACAAAAACAACTCACAATCTATGACTTCAGGCAAGTTAGATGTCCCCTCTGCTCACCATTTTTCGTCATTTTATTTTATATCTAACCTATCTCCCAATATGAGACAGAAGGAAGAACAGTTAAAGCAAAACATAATTAAAAAATTTAAATAAAAAAATATTGTTACAATTTTGTTGTAACCACTTTTCAAAATTATTGTAAATTAATGTTTTTAATATAACTGTTTATATAATTTTTAATTTTATTTTTTTATACATAGCAGTTTACAAATATAAATGTTTTTAATCTAATTGTTTATGAAATGACCCTCTGGAAGGCCAGTTAAAAATGAAAGGCCTGGGTAAACAAAGAGGTCTTTGTGGGGTGGCAGAAAAAGAGCAGAGAAGGGCCCAGCAGAGCCCCCAGAGAGAAGGAAATGCTGCCACTTGGGAGCAGCCACCAAAAAGGCCTTTGCCCATTTCCTTACCATGAGATGGTGGTGGGGCTGAGAAAAAGCCCTCCGCTGAGGATCTTAAAAGTCAAGCATATATATATATATTGGGAGCTAAAGTCTTCCAGACATCCTGGGCATAGAATGCTATTTGAATTTTGGACCATGCCAGCAACTATCAGGTCTGAATGCACAGGAAAGCCATTGAAATCCACAAAGACCTAGACAACTTCAACAGAAAAGAAGAAACACTGAAAGGAAACAAAGACGCTGAACAGACCGGCAGTAAGCGCCGGCATCAGGCATCAGTGTGGGGGTATGGTGTTTGGACGACGCATGTCCCGATGGCAGGCAGCATTGCGGCACTCCTTTTGGGGCAGTGTTCACACGCCGCATGTCAAAAGGAGTGCCAAAAAAGGGCAAAGGTGCCCTTTTTCAGAACCAAAAAGAAGTGACATTCTTTTTGGCCCGGAAAAACACTTCTGTTTTGCCCCAGAAAAACACCAGATTGGTGCCACAGCATGTGGTTGCTGTGGCCCTGATAGAATCAGAGAATCATAGAATAACAGAGTTGGAAGAGACCGCAAGGGCCATCCAGTCCAACCCCCTGCCATGCATGAAATCCAAATCAAAGCATCCTCGACAGATGGCCATCCAGCCTCTGTTTAAAGACCTCGAAAGAGGGAGATTCCACTACACTCCAAGGGAGTGTGTTCCACTGTCGGACAGCCCTTACTGTCAGGACGTTCTTCCTAATGTTGAGGTGGAATCTCTTTTCCTGCAGCTTCAATCCATTGCTCCGAGTCCTAGTCTCTGTAGCAGCAGAAAACAAGCTTGCTCCCTCCTCAATATGACATCCTTTCAAATATTTAAACAGGGCTATCATATCACCTCTTAACCTTCTTTTCTCCAGGCTAAACATACCCAGCTCCCTGAGTCATTCCTCACAGAACATGGTTTCCAGACCGTTCACCATTTTAGTGGCCCTCCTTTGGACACACTCCAGTTTCTCAATGTCCTTTTTGAATTGTGGTGCCCAGAACTGGACACAGTACTCCAGGTGGCGCCTGACCAGAGCAGAATATAGTGGCACTATTACTTCCCTTGATCTAGACACTATATTTTTATTGATGCAGCCTAAAATTGCATTGGCCTTTTTAGCTGCTGCGTCGCACTGTTGACTCATGTTCAACTTGTGGTCTACTTGGACTCCTAGATCCCTTTCACACGTAGTTTCATTCAGCCAGGTGTCCCCCATCCTATATCTGTGCATTTCATTTTTCTGCCCTAAGTACAGTACCTTACATTTCTCCGTGTTGAATTTCATTTTGTTAGCTTGGCCCCAGCTTTGTAGTCTGTTCAGGTCATTATGAATTTTGATCCTGTCCTCTGGGGTATTAGCTATTCCCCCTAATTTGGTATCATCTGCAAATTTGATAAGTATGCTCCCAATTTTGTCCTCCAAGTCATTGATAAAGATGTTGAATAGCACTGGGCCCAGGACAGAGCCCTGTGGGACCCCACTAGTCACTTCTCTCCAGGATGAAAAGAAGCCATTGTTGAGCACCCTTTGGGTTTGGCCGGTCAACCAATTACAGATCCATTTAACAGTTCCTTTGTCTAGCCCACATTTTACAAGCTTGTTTGCAAGAATGTCATGGGAAACTTTATCAAAGGCCTTACTGAAATCAAGATATACTATGTTCACAGCATTCCCTTCATCTACCAAGCTGGTAATTTTATCAAAGAAAGAGATCAGATTTGTCTGGCATGACTTGTTTCTCTGAAACCCATGTTGACTTTTTGTGATGATGGCATTGCCTTCTAGATGTTCACAGACTCTCTGTTTAATGATCTGCTCCAGAATCTTTCCTAGTACTGATGTCAGACTAACTGGACGATAATTGTTGGGATCCTCTTTTTTCCCTTTTTGAAGATGGGGACAACGTTTGCCCTCCTCCAGTCTGCTGGGATCTCTCCTGTTTTGCAGGAGTTTTCAAAGATTATTGCCAATGGCTCCGATATTACATTTGCCAGTTCTTTTAATACCCTTGGATGGAGTTCATCTGGTCCCGGAGACTTAAATTCATTTAGATTAATAAGGTGTTCCTCTACTATCTCTTTACTTATTCTGTGCTGAAATTCCCCTATTCTGTCCTCTGCTCCATTATCCTCAGGTTGAGCACCCTTTGCCTTTTCTGAGAAGACGGAGGCAAAGAAGGTGTTCAGTAATTCTGCTTTTTCTCTGTCTTCTGTTAACATTTTGTCATCTTCTCGACGCAGTGGTCCTACCGTTTCCTTCTTCTTCCTTTTGCTGCAGACATATCCAAAAAAGCCCTTTTTGTTGTTCTTAATCTCACTAGCAAGCCTGAGTTCATTCTGCGCTTTAGCTTTTCTGACTTTACCCCTACACATGCCTGCTATTTCTTTGAATTCCTCTTTGGTGATTTCCCCATTTTTCCATTTCTTATACATTTTCCGTTTCAAACTTAGCTCGGTTGAAAGTTCCTTAGTCATCCATCCTGGTTTCTTGAGACACCTCTGATTTTTCTTTCTCACTGGAACTGTTTGAATTTGTGCCTTCAGTATCTCCCTTTTGAGAAAGTCCCATCTGTCTTGAACTCCCTTATCTTTTAGTATTCCTGACCATGGGAGCACCCCCAGTGTTTCTCTAAGTTCATGAAAATCCATTCTCCTAAAATCTAGAATGTGTGTCTGACTATGCCTGGCTTCTCCTTTCCATTGTATAACAAACTCCAGGAGAACATGGTCACTTCCACCTAAGGATCCCACCCCTTGCACTCCATTAACTAGGTCATCCCTGTTGGTCAGGATCAGATCCAAAATAGCTGGCCCCCCTGTTGCCTCTTCCACCTTTTGGACAATGAAACTGTCTCCAAGGTAAGTGAGGAATTTGCTAGACCTTGAGGATTTTGCTGAGTTTGAATTCCAGCGAATATCAGTCTCCCATCACTACTACATCTCTCCTTTCTGAGTGTGTCGACATCTGTTCTAGAAAGGTATCATTCAATTCCTCAGTCTGACTTGGGAGTCTGTAGTAGACTCCCACAATAACATCCTTGTTGTTTCCCTCCCCTTTAAGTTTTATCCAGATGCTCTCCACCTGGCTTCCAGGAGCGATGTCCTGGATCTCTTCACTGGTATAAATGTCCCTGAAGTATAAGGCTATTCCTCTTCCTTTCCTGTTTGGCCTATTTCTCTTAAAAAGGTTATACCCCTCTATTTCCACATTCCAATCATGAGACTCATCCCACCAGGTTTCAGTGAGGCCTATTATATCATATTTGCTTTGTTGTACTAGGAGTTCAAGTTCAGCTTGCTTATTTCCCATACTCTGTGCATTAGTGTAGAGACATTTAAGACCATGTGTTCCCTTTACTTGCTGCCTGTGCAAACATTTTTTTCTCCCACTGTTGGGTCCTTGCACTGTTTGTCTTGTTCCTTCTATGACAGTTTGGCTATTTTCTCCATCCCTGCTGTCTCCTTCCCCCACATAACTCAGTTTAAAGCCCTCCTGATCAAATTCTTGAGACTATTGGCAAAAACGTTTCTGCCAACTGGAGTGAGATGCAACCCATCCCTTGCCAGAAGTCCCTCCTCATGGAACCTCAGTCCATGATCCAAGAATCCAAACCATTCTTGGCGGCACCATCTACGGAGCCAGTTGTTTACATCCGCTATTTTCTTCTTCCTTCCTGGACCATGGGAGAAGAGATGAGATGACAACCTGTGCATCCACCTCTTTCAACTTCCTACCCAAAGCCTCATAATCCCTTATGATATTCTGAAGGCTGTGCCTTGCAGTATCATTGGTTCCCACATGAACCAAAAGAAAGGGATAATGGTCAGTAGGCTTGACAAGTCTTGTCAGCCTCTCTGTCACATCATGGATCTTTGCCCCAGGGAGACAGCACACCTCCCGAGACATCTTGTCAGGACCACAAACCACTGGTTCAGTGCCTCTCAGCAAGGAGTCCCCCACAACCACCACACACTTCCTCTGAGGCTTAGCAGCAGTTGTCCCCTTTGGTGGTACTCCCAGGGTCCCCTGCTCTGTCCCTGCTGCTCTTCCTCATCTCTGATAACAGACAGAGATTCAAATTGATTCTGTAGCTGCAATCTCCCAGAATGTTTCCCTGGTTTTCCTAGTTCTGTGTGTGACTTTCCTCCAACCATCTACTTCTGTAATATGTGAAGTGACCTCCTCCTCCCCAGCAACTTCCTCTGTGTGTTTCCCGTTCAGGACCGTCTGGTCCGTTCTGGTCAGGAAAACCTCTTGCTCTCTATGATGCTGAAGTGTAGCTACCTGGGCCTCCAGCTGCTGTACTTTCTCTTCTAAGAGGGCCACCAACTTACACTTAGTGCAGGTGAAGTTCCCCACATCTCTAGGCAAGAATACAAACATCCCACAAGTGTTGCAGGTGACTGCAGCAGGGCGTTCAGTGTCCATACTGAAAAGTCTTAAGGAGGCACTGAACAAGACTGTGGGCTTCTCCTGCTAGACACCAGTGTAAAGAACCCCTGTGGGCCTCTGTTAAAGAGCTCGATCAACTGGGACTCTAGTAATAATAATAATAATAATAATAATAATAATAATAATAATAATTATTATTATTATTATTATTATTATTATTATTATTATTATTATTATTTATTTGTATACCACTTTTCCTTAGATAAAAGAGGTTTACAGACCAATAAAACTGTTACAAAATCTCATAAAATAGATAAAATGCAAAATACAAATTATATAAAATCTAAAAATCATTCAAGAGAGTAAGGCAGAGAGTCAATGGGATTGGGAGTGCACAACTTCATTTTTCAGTGGGGAAGGCTAGAGAGAAGAGGAAGATTTTAAGCCTCTTTTTAAATGTTTCCAGGGGGGGCCACAAGATGGAGCTCCTCGGGAAGACCATTCCAGATTTGTGGGGCCGCCACTGAAAAGGCCATCTGGGATGTAACAACATATTTGGAAGATGGAATTTCCAACAGGTTCTTCCCGGATGTCCTTAGTGTGTGGGGCAGATTATATGGGGAGATGTGGTCCCTCAAGTAACTCGGGCCCAAGCCATGTAGGGCTTTATACAGCGCTCTACTTCTGTAGTATGTAGTATACAGTTATGTACAGCGCTCCTGGCTACTAGCTAGTTCAGAGGCAAGTCTCTGATGCACTTCCTCTGAGCAAAGTTCCCACGAGCCCTTTAAGGAAAAAAGGGGAAAGAAAATGTGGAAAATTAAAGGAGCCCCCCTCTAACAATGTTCTCAGGTCTGTTTTTCCTCTGTTCTCCAAAACCTCCTTGACTATACAAGAAAAATTAAAAATTTGTGCGCCATTAGGGACGTGTCTTTCCCAGCCTGCTTTGCAATTAGGCTTCTAGCTTCTCCCACAGCAGCAGCCCAAGTTTAAAAGTTTAAAAGTTTAGATCTCACCAAGCACAAGGACAAAGAAGATCAGCCTTTCCTCTTTGGAGAAATGATCTGGCGCTCAAAGGGGCAGCACAGAGCCACTCCTTTGGGGTGGTCTGCTTTGCCCCAAAGTTTGGCTACCAGTCCTGAAGAACACCAAAATCAATACTCAATACATGCAAATGGACACCTCCCAGGATCAGAGGGTTCCCCCCCCCCCCGCGACAATGGATTGCTAACTAAATACACACATATCCTCCCCAAATATCCTCCCACCCTGAGGCCTTGCCATTCAACAACAGACCAACAGAGATTAACATGGAAATCACTTCCTATAATAACATACACAACCACTCACTTCCATGCCACCACCCTCTCAAGAAGCCAGCCATAGATGCAGGCAAAACATCAATAACAAATTATTCTAGAACGCAGCCACATAGCCCAGAAAACCCACAGAAAAATATAGCCTGGTGAGTGCTTCGTCCTTTGCCCAATGAGCCATTGCCTCCGCTCACATTAACCTTGAAGCCATTTGATACCTCATTACCATCTTGATTTTCCTTTAACCTGAAAAGTTGTGCGAGAAGAATGCCACTAATAAGACATCACAAGTGACCGGTGCGTTTAGATCACTGCTTGCTGCTGCAAGTCTGCAATGGATTGGTAGCCTGCAAAAAGAACCAGCTCCTGTTTAAAAGGAACAAACTGGAACATCTACACAGAGAGAAAGACAAACACCCACATATATCCAAGATTTTAAGACTTCAGCTTGTTGTTGCTGTATGATCATAGCTACCCCATCGAAACCCCTTTTGCTCTCCTCTCTGCACAGCCAGCCATGTTAAAAGGGTCAAAGCAGCCCAGTTCTTAATGGAAAGTTGGAAAAGGAATAGAGAAAAAAGCAGGAAGGTTGATTCTCTGCTTGCTATTAAACCTGCTAGCTGTGTGTGTATATATGTGTGTTCATGAAACAAGAGCAAAATGCACAGACGCGTCAAAAGTAAAGGCACTTCATTCAGCGGGAGGGGAAGGGCATTTTCAGGCAGAATTAAACGCCCACTCCTTCTCCCCAATGACACTTCATCGTTATTCATCGGAAATATTAAAGAAGGCAGGGGAGCAGCAGAAGTTGTGAGATACGGAATAGTGCGCAAGCAGACAGAGAGTCGCTTTGGATTAAACTGCTTATTAACAAATCCTATATTTTCTCCCAAACCTTGTGGTTCCTTCTCTGTCTCCAAGAGCACAACCACACTTGCAGGCCCTCTCTACCCCACAACTGCAATCCCTGCCTCAGCACTTTTGGCCTTCACGTCTCTTCCTATCTGCAGAAATCACCCTCAGCATGCACACGCAGGGATAGGAGAGCCCTACATGCACACACAGGAGTAGGAGAGCCCAGCATGCACACACAGGTATAGGAGAGCCCAGCATGCATGCACAGGGATAGGAGAGCTCAGCATTCACACACAGGGATAGGAGAGCCCTACATGCACACACAGGGATAGGAGAGCCCACCTTCCACACACAGGGATAGGAGAGCCCAGCATGCGCACACAGGGATAGGAGGACCCAGCCTGCATACACAGGGATAGGAGAGCCCGCTTGCATTACATACGGATAGGAGGGACCAGCGATGCACACACAAGGATAGGAGAGCCCAGCTTGCACACCAGGGTAGGAGGACCCAGCATGCACACACAGGGATAGGAGAGGCCAGTTATGCACACACAAGGATAGGAGAGCCCAGCATGCACACACAGGTATAGGAGGACCCAGCCTGCCCACACAGGTATAGGAGAGCCCCGCTTCACCACAGGGATAGGAGGACTCAGCCATGCACCTACAGGGATAGGAGAGACCTACGGAAACACACAGGATTAGGAGGACCCAGCATGCACACCACAGGGATAGAGAGAGCCCAGCTTGCACACACAGGATAGGAGGACGCAGCATGCACACCACAGGTATAGGAGGACCCAGCCTGCACACCACAGGTATGGACCCCGCTGCCACACAAAGGGATAGGAGAGCCCAGCTTGCACACACAGGATAGGAGGGACTCAGCATGCACTACACGGGATAGGGAGCCCGGCTTGACACACAGGGATAGGAGGACTCAGCATGCAATACAGGGATAGGAGAGCCCAGCTTGCACACACAGGGATAGGAGAGCCCAGCTTGCACACACAGGGATAGGAGGACGCAGCATGCACACACAGGGATAGGAGAGCCCAGCTTGCACACACTGGGATAGGAAGACCCAGCATGCACATGCAGGGATAGGAGAGTCCTACATGAACACACAGGATTAGGAGGACCCAGCATGCACACATAGGGATAGGAGAGCCCAGCTTGCACACACAGGGATAGGAGGACCCAGCATGCACACATAGGGATAAGAGAGTCCTACATGCACACACAGGATTAGGATGACCCAGCATGCACACACAGGGATAGGAGAGCCCAGCATGCACACATAAGGATAGGAGAGCCCAGCATGCACACACAGGGGAGAGCCTCTCAGAGGCAGGGTATCTTGCATTTTGATGTACGCCTTTGACAGGTCAGGGTTCAAAGACTACTTTCCATTCCAGATTAGTCCAAGATGGGAAAACAGGTGGCACCCCAAACTGCACACAGCCTCTCATTTTCAGAATACTTCACCACATTGGTTTACACTGGTGTCTTTCCTTCTCCATTTGGTAATCTCTGAGGTTAGCATTTATTTTAGGAGGAAATCATCCATTGGTGCCATCTTCAGTGGAGGTTATTTGCCCAGGACATTAAATGAGAGCTTACATATGAATGCTGTTGTTGTCACTGTGTGCCTTCGAGTCATTTTCAACTTATGGCAACCCTAAGGTGACCACATGATAGGGTTTTTTGGGGGGAAATTTGTTCAGAGAGGGGTTGCCTTTGCCTTCCCCTGAAGCTGAGAGTGTGTCACTTGCCCAAGGTCACCCAGTGGGTTACATGGCGAAGCTAGGGATCAAACCCTGGTCTCCAGAGTCAAAGCCCAGCACTCAAACCACTGCTATGATGGCGCTCATTCCCTCAAGATACAACATCTCAAAATATTCAGTGTAGTCTTGGTACCCCACCTTTGCAATAGGGACTGCTTATCCTTAGCCTTCTTCTGTTACTCCCCACCCACTTGTGGGACCATCTCTCTTCTACATCCGCACACTTTCTTCAGCATCCAAGCTCTCCTCTTGGGGGACGCCTTCCCTCTTAGCTCCTCAAAAGTTCCTTACTTATGCTGGCTAGTATCCAATATCTGCATTAGAAAGGGTGGACAGAGCCCCCCCACCACACAACCCCAAATCAGGAGTCCCTTTGGGTGCATACCCATTAGCAGTAGCATCACCCCACTATTTCCCTACCACCCCACTATTCTTCTAGCATTCTACTACTCCCTCAGCACCCCACTATTCTCCCAGCACCCCTTTTTCCCCCCCCCCCCCCACTATTCTTCTAGCATTCCACCATTCCCTCAGTCCCCCACTATTCTTCTAACACCTCACTATTCTCCCAGTCCCCCACTATTCTCCCACCACCCTATTATTCTCCCAGCCACCTACTATCCTAATACCCCATTATTCTCCCAGCCTCCCACTGTTTTCCCACCACCCCACTATTCTCCTAACACCCCACTATTCCCCCTCCCCGCCATAATTCCTGCACTCCATTATTCTCCCAGCACCCCACTATTCTCCCAACACCACACCATTCCCCACTACCACCTCACTATTCTTGGGTCCTCTCACATAGTCTCCCCTTCCCAAAAAATTCAAACTGCCACTTAAGTTTTTTTAAATTATTATTTATCCTCAGGACACCCGCCTATTTACAGAACTCCCCAAAATCCAAATAACCACCCTTTAGTCCCCCCCTTTTCTCCCTCCTCCTCCATCCTCCCCCCCACCCAAATAAAGCTTGCTTTGAGCTTACCCAAAAAGCTTCCACACCTCACCCCCTCTTCCCCCCCAAAACACCAATTTTTCTCCCTGCCTCCTCCTCAGAATCCCTATCCCTCTCCTCACACTTCAAAAAAATGGGGTCCCTTGGGCTAAGGTACCCCCTTTTTCTTATAGGAAGTAAGTTTCCCACCTCCTCCTTGCCCCCTCCCCAAAAACCTGCCCCCCTTCTGCACCTCTCCAGAGTCATGCCCCCCTCAGAAAAAGCTCTGCACCCCAAAACCAGGATTGCAACCACTGCCTCACAAACTTGAGTGCAAATACACACATACTCACACACACAGCAAGACAGGGATGGGGACAGGGAAGGCTTCAGGGTCCCTCATAATAATAATAATGATGATGATGATGATGATAATAATAATAGCAGCACCAACTCTCCTGAGCTTCACACCCTTTTTATGATTATTATTGATGATGGTGGTGACTCCCAAAACAGCACCCCAAAATCAGGATTGTAACCATCGCCTCACACACTGGTGTGCAAATACACAAACACACACATGTCGCAGGAGGTTTTATGGCCCCTTAGAAATAATAATAGAAATAATAATAAAAATAGTAATAGCAGCAGCAACAGCAGCAAAACTCCTGAGCTTCACACCCTTTTTGTGATTATGATTTATGTTTGTGATTTATGATTATGATGATTATACCTCCCCCCAAAACAGCACCCCAAAAATCAGGATTATAACCACCCCCACACACACTTGTGTGCAAATGCACACACACAAACAAGTCAGAGGGGGAGGTTTCAGGGCCCCTCAGAAATAATAATAATAATAATAATAATAATAATAATAATAATAATAATAATAGTAGCACTTCTGAGCTTCACCCATTTTTTATGATTATTATTTGTGGCAGCCCCCTCCCTCTTTCTCCCACAAATAACTCCCCCGAAACAGTACCCCAAAAATCAGGATCACACTCGCGTGCAAATGCACACACACACACACACACACACACACACACAAACAAACACACACACGTTGGGGGTGGTTTCAGGGCCCCGTCGAAACTAATAATAATAATAATAATAATAATAGCAACACCAACACTCCTGAGCTTCACACCCTTTTTATGATTATTATTTGTGGTTATACTATAACTCCCCCCAAAACAGCACCCCAAAAATCATGATCACAACCTGCTCCTCACACACTCGCGTGCAAATGCACACACACCCCACGACGGAGGAGGATTCTGCAATAATTAATACTTAGAAATAATTAAAAATAACAGTAACAGCAACAACAATAATGATAGCAGCAGCACTCTTGAGCCTCACCCTTATTATCATCTTCATCACCATCTACTAGTTATTATTTACTAGTTATTAGTTACTGATGATGATGATGATGATGATGAATATTATTATTTACCAGTTATTAGTTATTATTATTGTTGTTGTTATCTACTAGTTATAATTTACTAATTGTTAGTTATTCATAGTGATGATGATGAATATTATTATTACCAGTTATCAACTACTAGTTATTAGTTTGTTATTATCATCATCATCATCATCTACAAGTTATACTTTACTAGTTATTAGTTACTGATGATTATTATTATGTACTGCTTATTAGTTGCTTATTACTATGATTGTCTACTACTTATAATTTACTAGTTATTAAGTTATTGATGATGATGATGATCTACTAGTTATTATTTACTAGTCATTAGTTATTGAATATTATTATTATCATCTGCTAGTTATAATTTACTAGTTTTTAGTTATTTATTACTATTATTATCATCATCATTTACTAGTTATTATTTACTAGTTGTTAGTTATCAACGATGAATATTATGACGATTATTCACCAGTTATTATTTAATAGTTATTAGTTATTATTATAATTATTATTATCATCTACTAGTCATTGTTTAAGTTATTAGTTATAGACTATGATATTATTATCTACTATTACTAGTTATTAGTTATTGATTACTATTATCCTCATCATCTACTAGTTATTATTTAATTGTTATTTGTTATTATTATAATTATTATTATTATCTACTAGTCATTATTTAAGTTATTAGTTATAGACGATGATATTATTATCTACTATTACTAGTTATTAGTTATCGATTACTATTATCCTCATCATCTACTAGTTATTATTTAATAGTTATTAGTTATAGATGATGCTGATATTATTATCTACCAGTTATTATTTATTAGTTACAAGTTATTGATGATGATGAATATTATTACTATTATTTACCAGTTATTATTTAGTGGTTATTAGTTATCAGATATTATCATTATTATTAGTATCATCTTCAAGTCATTATTTAATAGTTGTTAGTTATAGATGATGATGATGATGATGATGATGATATTATTATCTACTAGTTATTATTTATTGATTATTATTTGGTAGTTATTAGTTATTGATTATTATCATTATAAGTAGCATCATCTACTAGTCCTTATTTAATAGTCGTTAGTTAGAGATGATGACGATGATATTATTATCTGCTAGTTCTTATGTATTAGTTATTGATTATTATTTGGTAGTCGTCAGTTATTGATTACTGCTGTCGTCATTGACTAGATATTATTCAGTAGCTATTGATGAGGAAGAGGAGGATGCTTCCCCTCCGCGTTCTCCCTCAGAGAGACACACTCCCAAAAACTCCCTTTAAAGCGGTCCCATCGCGCGACAACCGCTGCCCCCCCCCCCGAGGCCTGCCCCTTCGCTCTCACCTGCTGCTGCTGCTTCTGGGGCCGAGGAGGCTGGCAGCCCCGGCCTCCTCCTCCTCCTCCTCCTCCTCCTCCTCCTCGGCCTGGCTGAGGCTGAGGCCGAGGCTGCCTCCTTCTCAGGCGGCGAAGGAGCCGAGAGGGGGCGGCGGCGCCTTCTGCAGAAGCCGAGGCCGAGGTCGAGGGCGAAGGCGGCGGCGGCGGGGCTGTCGGGGCGGCCCTCTGGCTCCGCTCCTCGGGCGGCGGGTCTTTTGGGGCCCCGGCTCCCGCGCTGGGGCTCCTGGGCGCCCGGGGCCCCCTGGCTCCGGCTGCTGCTGCTGCTGCTGCTGCTGCTGGGGCCGCCGCTGCTGGGGCTGCTGCTGCTGGGGCTCGGGCGGAGGCAGGCGGCGGGGAGGAGCGGGGCTGGAGGAGGCGGGGAATGATGGAGGGGAGACCGGGAGGAGGAGGAGGAGGGCAGCGCCGCCATCTTGTTGGGCAGCAGCAGGCCCTCAGAGAGAGACAGACAGAGAAGGAGGAGGCCCAGGGCTGGAGTTCGGGGCCCCGGAAGGAAGGAGGGAGGGAGCCCTGGGGCACAAGGCCCCCCCAGGCTTTGTATGAAGGGGTGGCATTGGGAAGAAGCCTAAGGCAGGGGCAGCAGGGCTAGTAGTGTACAGTCTCTGTGTCTGGATATACAAACACTCACACATCTAGGACATCATGCAGCATGAATATGTGCATATGTAACATAGACAGTACGTGTGTGTGTCTATATATATGTAGTTATTATTATTATTATTAAACTTTATTTATATAGCGCTGTAAATTTACACAGCACTGTACATAAAATCATTTAATTAGACGGTTCCCTGCCTCCATGCTTACAATCTAAGAAGACACGACACAAAAGGAGAAGGGAATGGTTGAGGGGAAGGGGATTAAGTCCAGCATTCTTCTCTCCCTCTGAGGCCTGGACCATGGCAGATGGACAGATGGAGGGTCTGATTTAAGGACAGGACTGATGGCGTTTTTGCCCACCCTCCTCCCCCTCAGCCAGGCCAGGATGGATTGGATGCCTTTGGCGAGGGCCCCCGCCCCTTCCTTAAGGGAGCCCTGATGGCATTGCCTACCTTCTCTCCCCTGAGAGACCAAGATGGAGTTGGATACCTTTGGGGAGCGCCGCGCATCTTTCTCTCCCCCTCAGAGTCCCAAGATGGAGGTGGATACTTTGGGACGGGCGCACGTCCTTCCTCCCCCCTCACCGAGACCACTGGCAGGTGGATTTACCTCCTTGGCGCCCGGGGCCGCAGTTCCTTTCTCTCCCCTCAGACGACCAAGATGGAGTGGATACCTTTGGGGAGGGCGCATTCCTTCTCTCCCCCTCAGAGTCCAGAGGAGTGGATACCTTTGGGGAGGGCGCAGTTCCTTTTTCCCCTCAGAGTCCAGATGGGTTGGATACTTTGGGAGGGCGCCGTCCTTTCCTCTCCCACCCGAGTTCCCAGATGGTTGGATACTTTGGGGCGGGTTCAGTTCCTTTTATTAGTCTATTCTTTATATCATCTACTAATATAAATAATCTCTTAAATTAATATAAATATTATTATAATAATAATCTATATTATATATTATACATTATAATATATATAGTATAGTTCCTTATATAGTATTTTATAATGTGTGTATTATATATATATAGACACACCCACACGTAATGTTATATTTTATATTACATGTGTGCATATACATATATAGTATAATTTATATTGTGCGTGTATATGACCCATACAATATGACAGTACACATATGTATATATATTATACTGTAATACAGTACCTACATGTGTGTGTTACACACACATAAATATGACTACAGTCATCCCTCCATTTGCGGATTGATTATTAGATTTCATATGTTCTCTCTAGGACTGTAGTCCTCCAGTGCAACTCTGTGTCAACTTTAACTAAAAGTGCACAAGAGACCATTGTAGCTACTCCAGTGCCATTCTATGGTCAGTGTATGTGGACATTGACCACGAGTTGCTGGAGGACCTAGAGATTCCTAGGAGAGGTGTCCTCTCAGGTAAAAACAGTGTTTTTATTATCTGCGTTTTTTCATATTCACGGGGGTCTTGTTCCCCTAACCCTAGTGAATATGGAGGGACAAACTGTGTGTTTTTTGTTGTATATATATTATATCACCATTTACACACACACACACACATATATCAATAATATATGTGTGTGGATATATTTGACATGTGTGGTATAATATATATAGTATACATTACATATATAAAATATTGTTAACATGTGAGTATCATATACACATACCTAATACATTATTGTCTGTTCACACATGTATACTCTCACACCATTTCCTGGTGGAGGCCAAAACTCAGTCTCCCAGATCCCCCCGGGGGTGGTGGACCTGTTAGGATTGTTCCACCCTCGACGGCTGATGGACCCAAAGGTCAGGAGCTTTAGAGGGGCACATGGTTGACAGTGACGGCGTTCTGTATGCCTCACCGGTCTCGGAATACCGGTCTCTCAGCGCCTATACACAGACGCTCCTAAGCGCCCCTCTCGGCCCGCTTCCAAGCGCAAGCCCCTGGTACACGCGAGATCTCCCGGGAAGGAAGGGGAAAAATTTGACGGCTGGCGTGCCGTTGGCGGAAACACCTTCGCTTCACGACAAGGCTCTCCTGACCAACGGCTTAAAGGACTCGGAGAGGCGATCCGAGCAGCTAAGAACTGTTCTATGGTGTCGTGCTCAGTCCGCGGAGTCGCGTCCAGCCCAGCGTTCGTTCAGGCGTGTTAGGAGCTACTCAGCTCCCTCCTGCCCGAACCAGATCCTTGAACCCTTCTACGGCCCTGTGTGACAATTTAATGACTTCTTTCGGGATTAAACTCTCGGATAAGCGAAGTCTGACCCGCATTCCGGCAGAACCTGCGTGAGGTACTCCCAGAGCCTCCGTCGGACTCCATTAACGGATCAGTTTGAGTTGCGTCGGTACCGATGATGCTGGACAAGATCCTCGAAGTGTTCGGAAAGACACCTGCCTCTCTCGCTCCCTCCTCATGGCTCGGCCCCCCAGGGGGGACCGCCGGTAACTTTATTGTACCCGCGATCATTAATACATCTTTGAGGAAGCGGCACTTTCCACGGAACTCAAACTGGCCATTTAAAACCGTTTTAAAAAGCCTCCCCGACCCCTGGTCACACAACCAATTATCGGCCAGTCGCTGCTGCCCATTTTGGGGAAGTGACGAGAGCGCGGTTGCGATCCAGCTTCAGGCGGGCTTGGAGAACGGATATCTGCGACCCCATTCAAACTGGCTTCCCGGGGGTACGGGGGTCGTTGAGACGGCAGGTCGCCTTGGTCGCTGATCCCTCTGGGCATACCGCGGGAAGCGTGTCCCTGTTGGTTGCTCTTGGACATCTCAGCGGCTTCGTACCATGCCATGGTATCTTCTGGGGCGCCTGCAGAGGTGGGAATCGGGGGCACTGCCTCCAGTGGTTCCGTTCCTACCTCTCGGGGAGTCCCAATGGGCACTGGGAGACGTGTGCCTCCGACGAGCCGGGCCCTAAAAACTGGGCGCGTCCCTCAAGAGCCTTCTGTCTCCCATGCTGCTTCACTTTACTATGAAACCGCTGGAGAGATCATCGGAGGCATGGGGCGCGGGGTTATCAGTCGCTGATGACACCCAAATCATTTTCTCTATGTCTCCGACTGTGCATGGCCGAGGATGGCGTCTCTCCTCGTGGCTGTCTGGAGTCATAATGGGCTGGATGAGGAAAAAACCGACTCAAATTGAATCCAGAGAAAACGGAGGTATAGTGATAGGTTCCCCTGGTCCAGGAAGGGGCGGTGGTTCCACCTGTCCTGAACGGGGTCACGCTCCCTGTGAAGGACTCCGTGCGCCGTTGGGGTGCTTCTGACTCGTCGCTTCACCTGACTGCTCAGGTGAATGCGACGGTCAAGAACGCCTGTTACCAGCTTCGGCTGATTCGCCCGCTGCGCCCATATCTGGCCCAGAGGGACCTTGAAACGTTGGACATGCTCTGGTAACCCTGAGATTGGACTTCTGCAATGCACTCTACATGGGGCAACCCTTATACCAAGCCCGGAAGCTACATGGTACAAAATATGGCTGCCAGGCTGGTCACTGGTACTTCCAGGGCCAGGCCACATAACACCGGTGCTCCAGATTGCATTGGGCTGCCTATTCGCTTCCGGGCGCCATATAAGGTGTGGTGATGACCTTAAGCCCTAAAGGCTTGGGCCCAGATACCTGAAGGACCGCCTCTCCCCTACACTTCCGTCCCGCACCCTCAGAACATCTGGGCAAACTCCTTAGGGTGCCAGGGGCCAGGCTTACCTCTACCACGAGGAGTTCTTCTCTATCGCTGCCCCGGCCCTTTGGAACACGCTGCCCTCAGAGCTCCGCTCGGCCGCCTCCCTGGCTCAGTTTAGGAGGATGCTAAAACCTTTCTGTTTAAGATCGCATTCCCCAATCATAGTCCTAGCAGGCCTCCTGTCTCCTTGTCATCCGCCAGAGGATTGGCTAACGGGGGCTTTGTCTTGTCTTGTTTTTATATTTGATAGTGATGTTACTGTTTTTAAATCGTTATTTGCTTGTTTTATGTTGTAAACCGCCCTGATCTCAGGAATGGTGGTATATAAATAAAAGTTTTATTATTTATTATTATTTATGTGTGGTTGTGTGTGTGTGTACAGTATATATATATATATATATATATATATATACTGTATATATTTCCATGTGTGTGTATATACTGTATATATTTGCAGGGCCCAAGGATAGCAGTGGCAAATAGGGAGTCTTGGAAATGTCTCATCCACAGGGTCGCCATGGGTCAAGATGGACTTTTGTTGTGGTAAACAACAAAAATATACACACACATACAAACATATATATAAAGTGTGTGTGTGTGTGTATATACATATATATATATATATATTCCAGCTCAGCCATGAAGCCCACCTTGAACAAGTCATATGCTCTCATGGGAAGGGAATGCCAAACCCCCTCTGGAGAGATTTGCCCAGAAACCCCCATGGAACATTTGCTTTAGGGTCACCATATGTCAGAAAACAACTTGAAAGCACACGACAAAAACAAATATATACACACACATATAAATACATTGGTGCTCTCTTGCACGTGTTTAACTGCCATGGTTCACTAGCTATGGAATTCTGGGATTTGTAGTTTTTAATTGTTTAGCCTTCCCTGCCACACTACAAATCCCAGCATTCCATAGCATGGGGTCATGACAAAGTAGTGTCAAACTGCATTAATTCTGCAGTGTAGTGGATCAGGGATCGATTCCCTGCTCAGCCATGGCAACCCACTGTGACTTTGGGCAAGTCACACTCTCTCAGCCCCAGACAGGGGTTGCTATAAGTCAGAAACAAAGGCACACAACAACTACAAAAATATATATGTATTTGCATACATACATACATATTTACATATATATGGAAGCAGGCTCTACATAAATACACATTTCTTAGATTGTAAGCCTGAGGGCAGGGAACCGTCTAACTAAAAGATTGTATGTACAGCGCTGTGTAAATTTACAGCGCTTTATAAATAAAGGTTAGTAATAATAATAATATAGGCATATATACACATATATGCAATGTGGGTGTATGCGTATATACACAGTAAAGGAGCAGGACCTATATAAATATATATACATACAAGTATATGCATATAAGCATGTACCTTTATATACAGTGTGTGTTTATGTATGTACTGTATATGTGTGTGTACACAAAGTAGTCACGGCCTGTAACTATACATATACAGGGCATATACATATGAGTGAGTGTGTGTGTGTGTGTGTATATATATATATATATAAATAGAATAGAGCATTTACACATAAACAGAATGGAGGACAAGCATCGGGTGGGTGCTTTCAGATTTAGATAGACAGACATAGAGCTGCCTATGTCAGGATGTATATATATATATATATATATATATATATACACACACACACACACACACACACACACATACCTTGCTGCTGTATGATTTCTCAAGCCACTAGTTTTAGGTTTTCTCCTCAACTAGCTTTTAGAACTGTGCAGAGCTCTTCCTGCTCTCTTCTAGTTTCAACATTATTGCCTAATAAAATGGCATGTCAACAAGGAGGGAGGGTTCGCAAGGGAAGTGTTGTTCTTGGGGGACAACGACAAAAATGAGTAGGTAGGACTTCATCTTAATTTCTGTATAAGCTGATAATACTGCAGAGGGGTAGGTGGGAGATTGCAACATTAAAAACACAGTGCATTCATACAAGTACCTTATTTTTAAAACACAGTTGCAACTAGAGAGTGAGCCCAGACGCATAAAAAGCAAAGTAGCAGACATGCAACCCTATGCATGTTTACTTAGTATAAACGGCTGGTATGTTTAAAATACACCCCGGTGCATGCCTAGTAATAATGCTGAGTCCTGTTAGATAATGGCTGTTTGCAAGCAGGCCAGACCATTTGCACATTGGCACACCAGCGACACACCCACCCGAGCCACCACCAGTTAATGGTGTCTCATAACACATCTTACTTACGTAGGGCTGTGCTTTATCTGTGGCTGGCCTCATGCCTGCCTTCTGTCCCAGTTGGCTGCAGCTTTCTGGTGCAACTTCCTAGTGCATGTTTACAGCACATTTATAAATAGGTGTTTCTGTTGTACATTGCAACATGGGAAGCTCCCTTGTATTGAATTAGATCATTGGTCCAACCACCTGAGTGTTGTTTACACTGATAGGCAGCATCTTCCCAGAGCTTCTCTTATTTCTTTTTACCCCCCCAACAACTCTCTGCATCTTATTTAGTGCATGTAATATTGATGCATTACATGTTATATTTTTATTTAATTTAGTATTATTATTATCCTCTTCATATACAGCTTAGACACTTGGTAATATTCAAATCAAAACTGAAGACAAAGAAAGAAAAACCTTCTTTTTACATGCCTCCTTTTCATTGACATTCTGCGGAAATGCAATAAAATAAAACTCATCTTTGTTGAAAGTGGCACATTTCGTATTAGGTTCTTTTATGTACAGTTAACGTATACTGTAATAGTTTTATAATAGTTAACATATCACTGTGTCTAAACAAATAAAAGCTATTTTAACCTAACCAGCTCCAGCCGTGTCATTTGTTCCTAAGCTTGTAACTCCTTTTCCCCTTGTAATTAAATTTTTTCTTCATTGGTTTCAATTTTTCCTTGTTTGTGTTTGTTCTCGTATATACATTACTGTATGTTCTGAATACATTTATAATAGATTACTATTTAAGCCCCACTTTATTTTCCACAGCTCCATAATAGGTGACCAGTCTTCCTCTACTTTATTTATTAATTTATTATTCACCATAATGTTAGCCTATCCAACTCTTTCATCTCATATATTTTAAAAACCAATCCTCTACTGCATACAATACTGATGTAACGTAGGTGCTATTTTGTATTGACTAGTGCTGGCCATGATTTATCAGGGAAAGGTACGTTTTGGGGATAAGTACAGTACAAGTAACCATCCTTAAGCATTTTTCATGATGATGATGTATTTATATGAAGTAAGCAGCATATTTTCTGTTTTCAGATCAAAAGAAACATTTTCCATATGTATTTCCATGCACGGTGAGGAGAAGCAATCAAATTGAAAATAATGAACTTCAAGCATGGTAAAGGTATGTGTGGAATCACTTTGAGGGTGAGTTGTGTGATAAAATTGCGAGTTGAGCATTTGTATGGAGTTGAAGAGTATTATCCCATATTACTGCACTGTATCAAACCTGCCATAAGCAGAGTGTCTCATTCTGGCCAAGTTGAGCATGTGGGTTGTACTTGCAGTCATAGAAGAGACTGCAAGGGCCATCCAGTCCAACCCACTGCCATGCAGGACCTCTCAATCAAAGCATCCCCAACAGATGGCCATCCAGCCTCTGCTTAAAGACCTCCAAGGAAGGAGACTCCACTACAGAATGCGTATTTGTTTGGGAAGGAAATTTAAATGTTCTTTAGGGCAGGCTGCATAGCTTATGGCCCTCTGAATATTGTTGGACTGCAACTGCCAGGAGCCTGAAGCACCATATGTGAGGGAGAGATGGCTCTTGCAGTGCCCACATTTGTTTTAAGGGAAGGGGTTTAGCTCAGGATTAAGGCACAGGTGCAGGTTCTAAACAGAATTTGGAAATGTAACAGCCCTACTGAAACCTTGACTATCCTATCTGAAATTTTATTTGCTTTGTCCCTGCACATTTGCTAGTCTGGTCTGTGAGCTTGAGCCACACACATTAGCAATTGATTTTTCCCCCCTAAGAACCCCATGTGATGTTAGAGCTGAACTCGTATTTTGAGAGACCAGCATTCAAATCTCTGTTCAGCCACAGAAACCAATGGCAAGCCACACTCTCCTAGCATAAGAAGATTATAGTGGTAAATGTCCTCTGAATAAATCTTACCACAAAGACATTAGGATGGGATTACCATATATTGGAGTCAAGTTGAACACACATAAGTGATTTTCCTGCGTGGTGTAAATAAATTGAACCACCAGTCTAGAGTTAAAGGCTGAAGGGCTCTTATTTTCTGACTAAATGGCAACTTTTTCTGAAACTTTGATAGTGTTGAACCCTTTAGTGCATTCATTTAAAGAGATATAAGGCCATAGTTCAGTGGTTGAGCACATGGAATACTGTAAGTTAATGGTTCTGTACCCACATCTCAGTTAAAACAGGCATAGGAACTGTGGTCCTTCAGGTCCCAGGTCATCTTTGCCTTCACCTTAACTCCACAATAGGATCCAAAGAGTCTCGCAACATGGATGCTCCTCTCTAGTCTTCAGGGTGAGGTGAGAGAATCTGAGGGTGAGAGCATTGTTTTAAAAGCAAGTGTATATTTGTTTTAAAAGTGAGTGTATATCTCCCCTCCCCAAGTTAAAGGAGTGCAAACTACTTTTATCCTTTAAATTCAGTTTGCAGGAATTGAAGGAAGGTGAGGACAAGGGGGGGAAGTGGGAGGAGGAGATAGAAACAGAGACATTTTAAAAGCAACTCAGAGAGAGATACCAGAGGATTAATTGGGATTGTCCCTGCCACATTAGGACAGTTGGAGGGTATGCTGTTTTTCATCCCCACCAGTTGTGCCAGTGAAGAGAGAAGGGCCTTGGGCAGGTTGATTTGGGGAGATAGAGGCCTAATCTGCAGTGCAGAAATAATGCAGTTTAACCCCACTTTAACTGCCACGGCTTAGTACTATGGAATTCAGGTATTGGTAGTTTCGTGAAAGATTTAGCCACCTCTCTCAGTGAGGTCTAATGGCAGTACAAACTAGAGGATTCCATAGCATTGAGCCATGGCCATTAAAGCAGTGTCAAACTGCATTAATTCTGCAGTGCAGATTCAACCATAGTCTCTTAAACAGGAACCGCACTGCAGCAATAACCCAGTTTGACACCACTTTTAACAGCCTGGGCTCAGTGCTATGGAATGTTGGGATTTGTAGTTTTGTGAGACATTTTGCCTTCTCTGCCAAAGGGTACTGGTGCCTCACCAAACTACAGGATTCCATAACACTGAGCCCTGGCTGTTAAAGTGGCACCAAACTAGATTTTTTTTTCCTGCAGTGTGGATGCAGCCTTATAATATAGATAGCATAGACCTAAACTGTATAGGCAGATGAAGTGTTCTTCTCAGGCAGGGGATGCCAGAAGGCACCAGCAATACATTGAAGGAGATAGTTGTGTGCCATATGGCCCCCTTTGTGCCTTCCCCCCACTCCTCAAAGCTAGTCTGTTGCTGCCTTTAGCTCGAGTGGGGGATGCCTTTTCACTATGGAGGAGATACTACCACTGACCCAAAATAAAATAAAATAAATCTTTGACCAGGCCTGTGAGAGTAAGTGGCAGTGAGGTATTGGTGGTCAGGACTATGTGTGTCAGAGAGATTGTGTCAGTTTCTTTATATGGAAATAATAGCAATATTATTCTACTTTAACTGCCATAGTTCCCCCGTGTGGAATCCTGGGATTTGCAGTTTAAGGAAGGGTGTTTGGAGTTCTCAGTCAAAGATTGCTCTAGAGCCTCCTCAGACTACAAGCCACATGGTTCCATAGGATGCAGCCCTGGCAAGTCAAATGGAATCATAGTGCTATAAATGGAGTTTATCAGACGCAAGTTTTTGGCGATTTCCCCTGCCTATCGCGCAATGTTAGCATCACCAACGTTGCACAATAATGTGAAAGTGCAATGTTCTTCCAGACGCCATTCATTTCTATGGGAGCCCGTTGCACAACGCTCCCGTAGTTTTAGCGTAATTCCTTCCCTTTTTGGGCATTACGGGAAAAAAGGGAAGTCAGGCCTTTGTCTCCTGTTATCCTTGCGAATGTGTTGCGAAATGGTTTGGTGTGGTAGGCAGCAACCCAACGCAATGCAACGCAAAAGTTACTGATTGCAAAGTTCCCATGATGCTGGGCTGATTTTTCACCCCATTCCCTTCCAGTGGCCCTTCTTTTTCAATACCCCCCCGGGGGGGGGGGGGGGGTTGCTCTGTCCTGCATGAACACCTAGGAGGCTGCAAATTTAAGGGACCCCTAGGGGTCATCCATTCCAGCCCCATTCTTCTGCCCCACAGGAAACTGGAAAGGGCTTCTCCCCTCTCCCCCCCCCCTGGAAGCACAAAGGACAGGATGCCACCAAAACCTCCAAGGAGCATACGCAAATATGTTGATGCGAAATGTTCAAGACAAAATTAAGGCGCTGGTGTAGTAAAAAGTTCCGCTATGCATGGTTTCGCATCACGCAAATTGCAACTTTTGCGCAATTGTAGCGCTAACATAACGTTACGGGGGAATGACGGAAAAGCAAGCAATCTGGTAGAACATCACGTTATAGGGTCATTGCACAATGTTTGTTTCACTTCCTTAGCGGAATTGAGGGTCCAAAACCTCGCGTCTGATAAACTCCAATGTTTAGTGAGGAAAGGGCCCTATGTTCTACTTTGCCCCAGGCAGCATAATACTGTGGGTTAATCTTAAAGAGAGTGGTTAAAATCAGTCTAGAAACTTCCGGTTGGTAATGGCGCCCGTTGAGAAGCTTTTTGGCTAGCTGGCTAAGGGCTGATCGGACATCGCGGCTTTTGGGGGAGTTCAGGCTTTGTCTGACAACCCCGAAGTTCCCCCCTTGGTATAGAGGGGCCGAAGGGGCTCGGCGGAGGCTCAATACTCTGTGATCCCGCTTCTCAGGCTTCCCAGACGGCTGTCGGGAGGAGAGGGACGGGACCGGTGGGGCCGAAGAGCATTCCATGGCCGCTTTGAATCCCCATTTGTGGACAGTGGCGTCACCAATTTTATTCTAAAGGACTCTTAAATTTGGATCAATTAATCGACTCTCATCAAGATTGAGGTGATACTTTTACAAATATCTTTATATGGCATAAATATTTACAAAAATAAGATAAAAAAGACTTTGAAAAGGAGTGAAGAAGCGATTTGGCTGAGAGTAAATTCGCTTTTAAAATCTGTAATTAACAACATAAATGAACTATTAAATGAAAAAGAGGCAGAGCAGGAAGTAATCCTGAAGATGCGGAGAAAGGATATTGAATAATAGTCATTTAGAGGAAATTTAAAGTACATTAAACTAGAGGATTTGGTGAATAAGGAGTTAAAGAAAGAATCTTATCTGGCCTTGAACGGGAGAGAGATAGACAAAACATCTTGAAGTGCAGCGGAAATCTGGAAGTGACGTGGACGACTTGGGATAAACCATAGAGGACGAGGACGGGAGGAGGGGGCAACGAGGACAGGAGGAGGGGGCGACGAGGACGGGAGGAGGGGGCGACGAGGACGGGAGGAGGGGGCGACGAGGACAGGAGGAGGGGGCGACGAGGACGGGAGGAGGAGTGACCAGGAGTGCTCAGGGGCGACGGAGTGGTCTGGAAGATTTGGAGCTTCTTCTTCTCCCAACGGAGGCTGCTGCATTGCACAGAGAGAAGGAGTTCCCTTTAAGACGCAAACAGGAAGTGACAGTGACTGAAGAGAACACGGAGACATGGGAATTGTAGTTTAGTCTCTACCCGCCTTTGAGAATCAGCACGGAAGTAAAAGGACGTAGAGGCTATAAGGACTAAAGGGACAAAAAGCACTCTGGGAATTGTAGTAAGTAAGCATAAATGAAGGTCTTTTGAAAACAAAGAGCCCAGAAAAAGGACAAGAGGGTTATGGGAAGTGTAGTTTTTTATGGCTTCGCCTCCCTCTCCCCACTTGCTTTTGTTTGCCCTTTTGTGTTATTGATTTTAGCGTCCCCTCATTAAGAAAGGGATATAAGAAAAAATACAAGAAAGGTGAATGACACTTTTTAGACCTCCAAGGAGACAAATGAGAAATGCATTAAGGAACTAATCTAGGAAAAATATATACAGTATAGAAATGTGCTTTTGAACTGGAAAGGAGGGGGGAAAGGGAAAAAAAGGGGGGGGGAGAGATCTTTTTGATGCTTTATATTTCCTTTTCTTAGATGCTTAAGGAGTAATTAGTAGTGTTATATTGTCCTTATTACTGTTATATCTTTTTGAATTGATAGAAGTTTTGATAATAGAATTGTGGATTAAGATTTTTTTGATAAGGTCACTTGATATTTTGCATAAAAGTTTAAGTTGTTAAAATGTCAGTCTCAGGTAAGAACGTACCCCCAATAGGGCAATTACCACAGAGAAAACATTCAGCAGAAAAGCCAGACATGATTACAACATTACTGGAAGAAATAAGAAAATTGAGGACAGATTTAATGGAGACAAAGGCGGAGCTAAAAGATGAGATTAAAGACAATGAAAAGGGAATTCGTCAAGAAATAAGATCAGATATGAAAGAGATAAACCAAAATATTACAAAATTGACAGCAACGAAACAGAAAATACAGAAAATAGAAAAGAGGAGTGACAATATAGAATCTGAAATGGAGAAGATGAAGAAGAGATTTGAAGAAGAGCTGGAAGAAAAATCCATATGGGAACAGAAATTTAGAGATAAATGTATTAAGATAAGAGGACTACCAGAAGAGAGAGATGAGGATCTCATGGATAAGATATCAAACTGTTTGGCAGAATTTTTGGGAAGAGACCCGGTTAAGTTTGGGTATGAAATCGATCGGCTGTTTCGCGTGAACTCCTACATTGCATCACAAAGACAATTACCGAGGGACGTGATTGTTTATTTTGTGAGGAAATTTGTGAGGGATGAGGTTTTAAAAAAACACAATGAAAAACCCCTGGAGTATGAAGGACAAATCTTGAAAATATTTAAAGATATTCCTATGAAACAATTAAGGAAGAGAAAAGAGTACCAATTTATAACAATAAAACTAAGGCAAGAAGCTATAAGATACAGATGGGAAGTACCAGAGGGCTTAACCTTCTGGTTTAGAAAAAAAAAAGAATTACAATCAGGACTGTAGAAGAAGCAAGAAAATTTATGAAACATTTTAAAGGACAACCGGACACGTCGAAAGAAGAAAAACAAGAAGAAGAAAAAGAGAGACAATCAAAAAGAACAATGGTGACTCGCAGGATGGAAAAAAATCTAGAACAGATGAAAGAGAAAAAATCAACGCGGGTTGAGGAGACGGGGATTTATGGAGAAGGAGCTACTGGGGGATTGGAAGAGGAAATAGAAATTGAAGGAATAAGGAAGGAAGATGAAGAAGAGATGGGAAGTGTGGACGAGGAAGAAGATGAAGAAGTACAATAAAGTATATTAATATTTTTGTAATATCAAGAAAATGGAGAAATTAAAGCTTTTGACATGGAACGTACAAGGATTGAACACACCGCATAAGAGGAAAAATTTTTTTTCATTTATTACAGAAACAAAAGCTAGAGGTAATTTGTTTGCAAGAGACGAGGATAAGAAAGAAGGACATTAAACATCTACGAAATCCAAAATTAGGCCTAGAATTTGTTGCAGCTTCAAATCAAAAGAAGAAGGGAGTGGTGATGTATGTAGACCCTAAATTAGAACCAAAGGAAATTATAATAGACAACGCAGGTAACTATTTGATAATTGAGTTGAAGTCCCAAGGTAGAACACTGATATGTGTTGGAATTTATGGAGTATTGGAGAATAAAGGAAGATTCTATAATAAATTGCTGAATGACTTAAAAGAGTTGAACTTTGATGACTTAATTTTAATGGGGGATCTGAATGGTGTAGTAGATCCGGGTCTAGATAGGAAATCAGAGAAGAAAATAAAAGAATCACAGGGTAAACTTCCAAAGGAATTCTTTAATTTAGTTGACTTAATGAAAGTTCAAGATGCATGGAGAGTGAAATATGGAAATGCACGAGACTATACTTTCTATTCAAATAGACACAAGTCGTGGTCACACCTAGATACGTTCTTCCTATCCTCATACTTAGGGATGAAAATTGAAAAAATGGACATAATGCCTAAAGTGTGGTCAGATCGTAATCCAGTGAAGCTGGAAATTAAAATGGGTAGAAGGGAATTTTCCTGGAGATTGAGTGAGACTCTACTAAATAACGATGATGTCATAAAGGAAGTGGGAGAAAATATTGAAATGTATTTTGTAGAAAATATGAACAAGGAAGTCCCAATACAAATTGTATGGGATGCCTCTAAAGCTGGTATTAGAGGATTATTTATGAAAAAAGGAGCTGAATTGAAAAGAAAAAAAGAAAGGAATTTGAAGAAATTATTGGAAGAAATTAAAGAAAGAGAAAATCAACTTAAAATTAATTCGAATGATAAGAAAGCAAAACAAGAATTAAAATTTTACAGAAACAAATAGAGTCAATTACGCAAGAAGAAATCCAAAAGAAAATTACTTTTATTAAACAAAAATACTTCGAATCTGCAAATAAACCAGGGAAACTCTTGGCCTACCAATTGAGAAAAGAAAGAGCAAAAAGACAAATTGGGGAATTGCAAATAGAAGGGAAAATAATTAAAAATCCAAAGAGAATACAAAACATATTTAAGGAATATTACACTAAACTGTATCAAAAAGTAAAGATAAAAGAAGAAGAAGTGGAAAATTATATTCAGAAGATACATGTTCCAAAAATTAGTAATGAACAACAACAAAAACTCAATAAGGAGATATCAAAAGAGGAAATAATTGCGGCAATTAAGAAAAGCAAATTAGGCAAAGCACCAGGCCCGGATGGCTTCATCATGGAATACTATAAGAAGTTTTTGAAACAGTTGTTGGATCCAATGTATAGGACGATGAACGAAGTGGTAAGGGGAAATATCCCGGAAACATGGCGCCAAGCAAACATTACTCTAATTCATAAAGAAGATAGAGATCCGAAGATTCCATCTAATTATAGGCCGATATCACTTTTAAACACCGATTACAAAATCTTTGCTCAAATTTTGGCAGAAAGATTAAAAAACATTTTAAAAGAGTGGATACATGAGGATCAAAACGGTTTCTTACCTAATCGCTTGATGAGAAATAATATAAGAAATATACTAAATTTGATTGAATACCATGAAAAAAATTATGATAAAAAATTATTACTGATTTTCTTGGACGCGGAAAAGGCTTTCGACAAAGTAAATTGGAAATATATGATTGCGACACTGAAAGAAATGAATGTGGGAGAAAATTTTCTGATTTGGATTCAAAACATATATAAAAAGCAAGAGGCTAAACTAATTGTAAATGGGGAAAAAACAGGAACCTTTGACATACAAAAAGGCGTGCGGCAGGGGTGTCCCCTATCCCCTTTACTATTTTTAGTGGTAATAGAGACCTTACTAAAGCAACTAAGAGAAAAGAAACAAATTGAAGGAGTGAAGATCAAGGGATGGGAATATAAAACAATGGCCTTCGCAGATGATTTGGTTATTTCTTTAAGTAATCCTATGGAAGACATAGATTATTTGCTAACAATCTTAAAGGATTATGGAGAATATTCAGGCTTTCAGGTTAATAAAGATAAAACCAAAATGTTAGCGATGAATATATTCAAAGAGGAACAAGAGAGAATTAAAGAAAAATCTAACTTTCAAATAGAAAAAAAAGTGAAGTACCTTGGAATTTGGCTTACAACAAAAAACTCAGACATATTTAAGAACAATTATGAAAAGATTTGGTCCGAAATCAGAAAAGATATAACAAGATGGGAAAAGTTGCAACTTTCCTGGTTGGGTCGAATATCTGCTATCAAGATGATGATATTACCAAGAATGGTGTTCTTATTTCAAAATGTACCGATTATTTATAATGAAAATCCCTTCAAAAAATGGAATAAAGAATTATCAAAATTTATATGGAACTCCATTTTTCTTAAATGTCCTACATTTTGGGCTGAGTTTTGTCCTGTAGTTGCCCTACAGTTTGGTCTAGATTTTTGCCTACATCTTGTCCCGGGTTTTAGTGGACAATTATGGCAACCCTACTACACTACACAGATATAGTGCTTTGATACCCCATTATCTGCCATGGCAACACACTGTGGAATCCTGGAATTTATATCAAGAATTCTCAGCCAGAGAGCTCTAGTGCTTCACCAGACTACAAATCCCAGGATTGCATACGATGTTCTAGTAGATTAATAGTGCTATAATTGTCTAGTGTGAAAGGGCCTATCCTGCACGTTGCCCCAGATGAATAGAGTTTATCATCATCAGATGAGAACTGGTAACGACTAAAGCCAATCTGTTTGGGACATCAGAGCCAGCAAAGGCACTCAGGCTGCATACACACTGTAGAAATAATCCGGTTTGACACCACTTTAACTGACATGGATCAGTGCTATGGAATTCTGGGATTTGTAGTTTGTTGTGGCACTAGAACTCTGACAGAGAAGGTGAAATGTCTCACAAAACTACAATTCCCAGAAATCCATAGAATTGAGCCATGGCAGTTAAAAATGGTGTCAAACCAGATTATTTCTGCAGTGTGGATGCAGGTTCAGAAACCATTAGAAGAAGTGTGGGAGATGTGCAGCCCTTCATGTGTCACTAGACTACAATTTCCAGCTGCAGTAGCCAGCATAACCAATGGTGAAGCATGTTGGGCGTTGCAATTTTTCATCTCAAAGATCGCATGATTTCTAACCCTGCACTAGAGTTGTGAGAGCGGAACTGTACCCCATTACTTAACAGTGACATTTTTACCCACTGTGCTTGCAGGTTTTGAGGCCTGGCCAGCCAGGAATGACTCGAGCCCAATTTGGGCTCGTGGCAGAGGGAGCCAAGCATCCTGGCTTGGGTAAGAGGAGAACACTGCAAGTTGCTTTGTAAATCCAGAGCAATGTGTTTTGTTGCTGTACTATCACGGACTATTGACAGTTGTAATAAACACTAGATTTAATGTCCCCAATAGCAGCGCAAGAGGAATTCTTTATTAAAAGGCCATCTCAGCTGCTCAGGCTCCCTGAGATAAAGCTTGAAAGTGCCAATTAATGACTGCTTTTGAAAAGGGTGGCGTGAGGTAGGTTTGCCAGGTCAGGAGCATCCCCACCCTGTGATTTCAGAGCCCATACCTGAGACTTGGAACAATTACTAAGGAAGGTCAAGGAAGAAAGGGGAAAGGCAGGCCTGCTGCTGAATGTAAAGAAAAGAAAAATAATGACCTCAGAGGACCTACATACATTTGAATTAGACAATGAGGAAATTTAAATAGTCAAAGATTTCTTGTACCAGGGGTCAGACATTGTCCAGAATGAAGACTGCAGTCAAGATATAAGAAGAAGGGTAGGAATGGGAAGGGCAGCCATGAAAGAGCTGAAAGTTAGAACTGTCTAAGCCAATGTATTCCCAATCACTATGTTTGGATGTGAGAGCTGGACAGTGGGAAAAGTGGATAAAATAAAAATCGACTGATTTGAGATGTGATGGAGAAGACTGCTGAGGATACCATGGACAGCCAAAAATACAAACAAGTGGGTCCTTGAGTGAATCAGGCCAGAAATATCCCTAGAGGCCAAGATGACCAATTTGAGGCTCTTGTACTTTGGTCACATTATAAGAAGGCAGGCTTTATTAGAAAAGACAATGATGCTGGGAAAGGTTGAGGGTAGAAGGAGAGGAAAACCGCACATTACATGGCTAGACACAATTAGGGAGGACACAGGCCTGAGTCTGCAGGACCTGAGCAGAGCAGTGAGGACTGGGAGACTTGACGATGTCTCATCCATAGGGTTGCCATGAGTCGAAATCAACTTGAGGGCATCTAACATAAACAGACCTGAGACTTTGAAGCAAAGTAAACTTCCACAGCCTCTCTTAGCTTGTGAGTTCTTCTTTATAAATCATTTTTGTGTCTTGACCACACTCTAATGTTATTTTGCCACATGTGCTGTGTTTCATCTGTGGGAATACTAGAGGGGATTCTTTCCAGTACTGCTTGCTCTGATCTGTAGCCCTCTGGTTTCCCCTTTGCATCTGAGGATGCACCTATTCTACACTGTAGAAATAACACAGTTTAACAGAACTTTAAGTGATATAACTCCATCTTACGGAATCCTGAGAGTTGGAGTTTTTCGCCACATTCCCACTATGATTTAAAGCCAATTGTTGATAGGATTATATGACTGTAGCTTCCATTTGAAACCAGTTCCAATCCTACTGTGATAGATTTCAATTGAGATGAAACGAGGCAAATGCAAAAAAAAATCGTTCTTTCCTGACATTAGTTCTTTGGCGGTTCTTTTGAAAAAAAAATCCATTTCAAAGCATGTTCAACAAGTGGGAATAATGGATCTGAATCCCATCATTCTGGAGGGGAGGGACTAATGGCAGTGGGGTGTTTACCATCCCTCCTCAGTTTTGGGTAGATTCACCATCCCGCCCCCCCCCCCCCCCCCCCCCCCTGTGCTTGTGGTGTGACCTGTGGGCACATGATTTTTAAAAAAATTGATAGAAGATTTGATTCATTGATTTTGCAACTACTTGCAATTACTTGGGTGGCAAGCCAGGTGATTGGGCCGTTGGCAGCTCAGTGAAGCAAGTATTTGCAAAACCAACGAACCGAATCTTCTATCAATTGCAAACCGGGCTGCCACTTATGTTACCAGTGACTCGCAGATGATTGACATGCATTTTGAAGTGTTGAAAACTAGTGGGGATGACAATTGTGCCCAAAAAGAAACGATTATAAGGGGATAATGAAAAGATTTCATAGTGAGAACAACAGACCTTTTGGAATCAATTCACCAACACGGAAAGAAGGTGAATCACAAGCTGGTTTAAATGTAAGTGGGAATGGGGCCTTACAAAGTCTTTAGCCTTCTCTGCCAAAGCATGCTGGTGTCACACAAAACAAATCCCAGGGTTCTGTAGGATGAAGTCATGGTGGTTAAAGTGGGGCCAAACTGCATTATTTCTATAGTTCAGATGCACCCTCAGTACCCTGTGCCTAGAGGCAGCAAGTGCCAGGAGGGACAGCCTATAATGGGGGGAACAGTTACAGGTGAGTGAAGCAAATTCAGCTCATACATGGGTAATCTAGGGAATCCACCAGAGGTGAAGGGAGCACAGTTGCATGATCTCAGCTGTTTCAGAACCCATCACAAGGAGCCAACAGTCATTATGTGTGTCTGTGCCTTCAAGTCACCTGTCAACATATAACAACCCCATGAGTTTCCCAAGGTTTTGCCAGTTCCTTCCTGTGAAAATATAGTTTACAGCACTGGTATTCATTGATGGTCTCCCATCTAAACACTAACCAGAGCTTACCCTGCTTAGCTTAGCTTCTAAGATCAGACAGGGCCTAGTGCCTCTAAGGCAGGGCTTCTCAATCTGGAGTGCCCCCACCCCCAGGGGATGTGACCTAGAATTTCAAGGGATTCGACAAAGAATGGATTGTGTCCCTGAGTGACAAGACAAGTCATCACTCAATTTTTTTCTGATTCAACTAGAAAATAAATGCTCAATTTAGATTTGCATTTTATACACTGAGCTAAAAGCTTATATTTTTAAGTTCAATTAGTTCACCCACAAATGAACAACTTGTGTTCAATTTGTGGTTCAAAAAATTAGAAATTAGACTTCTTCATCTGCAAATGTGATATCAGTTTTGTAGAGGTTGTGAACATTAATCAAACATTTCCTATGAATGTGAGGCATAGAAAAGGTTGGGAACTATTGCTTTAGCGCAGTGGTCCCCAAACTGTGCTCTTTAAGGGATTTTGGACTTCAGCTCCCAGAATCCCAAATTATTGGCCAACATAGCTGAGATTTCTGGGAGCTGAAGTCTAAAATCTCTTAAAGGGCACAGTTTGGGCACCACTGCTTTAGAGTATTAAGGCCCTATTGCAGTCGCTAGAACCAAAGCCAAAAGGGAAAGACAAGAAGATGTACTACTTAAACCAGTCCAGGGAGTCCACAATCCAACCAAATCCAAGATCTGTTGTGTCCAGCAAGGACTCACATCACAGAATCATAGAGCTGGAAGAGACACCAAGGGCCATCCAGTCCACCCTCTGTTATGCAAGAACTCACAATCAAAGCACCCTTGACAGATGGCCATACAGCCTTTGTTTAAAAACTTCCAAAGAAGTAGACTCAACCACACTCCAGGGGAGTGTGTCCCACTGTTGAACAGCTCTTACTCTCACTAATGTTGAGGTGGAATCTCTTTGCCTCTAGTTTGAATCCAATATTCTGGGTTCTATTCTCTGGAGCAGCAGAAAACAATATTGCTCCATCTTCAATATAATACCCCTCAAATACTTAAATAGGGCCATCATATCACCTCTTAACCATCTCTTCTTCAGGCTAAACATATCTAGTCTCTCCTCATAAGGCATGGTTTCCAGACCCTTCACCAGCTTGTGAACCTCCTTTTTTAATTTTGGTGCCCAAAACTGCACACATTCCAGGTGAGGCCTGGATAGAATAGAATGGCACTAATACTTCCCTTGATCTAAACACTATACTTCTATTGATGCTGCATAGAATCGCATTGGGTTTTTTAGCTGCTGCATCACACTCATGTTCAGTTTGTAGTCTCCTAGGACTTGTAAATCCCTTTCATGTGTACTGTTGTCAATCCAGCTGTCACACATCCCATATCTGTGCATTTAATTTTTTCAGCCTAAGTGTACTTTACATTACTCCTTGTGGAATTCATTTTGTTAGTTTTACCCCAGCTTTCTAATGACAGCTTTCTTTTAAGGTCATCTTGAATTTTGGTCTTGTCCTCTGGGGTATTAGCTATGCCTACTAATTTGGTGCCATCTGCAAATGTGATAAGCACACCCTGTATGCCATCATCCAAGTCAAGGTGTTGAATAGCATTGAGCTCAAGACAGAATCCTGTGCCATTCTGCTAGTCACTTCTGTCCAGGTTGAGAAGGAGCCATTGGTGAGCACACTTTGGGTTTGGTCAGTCAACCATTAACCCACATTTTCCCAGTTTTCTTGCAAGGAAATCATAGTAATCCTTGCCAAAGGCCTTATTGAAATCAAGATGCAGTACATCCACAGCATTCCCTTCATCTATCAAGCTTGTAGCTCTGTTAAGAAAAGAGAAAAGATTAGCCTGGCATGACTTGTTTTTGAGAAACCCATGCTGCCTATTAGTGATTGTGGCATTCCTTTCTAAGTGCTTACAGATGGTCTGGTTCATGATCTGCTCTAGAATCTTTCCTGGTATTGATGCCAGGCTGACTGGCTGTAATTGTTTGGGTCCTCTTTTTCCCCCTTTTTGAAGATGGGGACAACATTTGACCTCCCCAGTCTACTGGGGCTTCTCCTGTTCTCCAAGAATGATCAAAGATTATTGCCAGTAGTTCTAAGATTACTTCTGCCAGCTCTTTTAATATTCTTGAATGTAGTTCATTTGGCCCTGTGGACTTGAATTCATTTAAAGTAGCCAGCTATTCCTGCACTACTACCTCTTTACCCATTCTGTGTGTATTTCCTCTACTGCATCATCTGCTCCATTTTCCCTAGGTTGCGTACTACTTTCCTTTTGGGAGAAGACCAAGGCAAAAAAGGTGTTGAGTAGTTCTGCCTTTTCTCTGTCTCTTATTTCATCATCGCCTCCATGAAGCAGCCCTACCATTTCCTTGTTTTAGCTTTTGCTGCTGACATAACCAAAAAAGCCCTTTTTATTGTTTTTAACCTCTAGCATGTCTGAGCTTGTTCCGTGCTTTAATTTTTCTGACTTTCTCCCTACATGTGTTGGCTATTTATTTGAATTCCTCTTTGGTGATTTCCAGTCTGTTTGAGCAGAGGATCTGAGCCTGCACACAAAAGGAAAATAGAAAACTAATGAACATATTTATATTATGGAATACCCTTCCTGTCGAGGTGCATTTGGCACCAGTGTTAGTGTAATTCCAGTGCCAAGTTAAAACGTGGCTTTTTATTAAAGACTTTGGAGCCTAATTGATTGCATCCAAATCTGCACATCTGCATGGTTTTATATTTCCTTAACTGGTTTTAAACTGTCTTGTTTTAACCTGTCCAATTATTTAATATCCTTTTAGCCTGTTTAAATTAAATTTTCCCTGAAATAAAATGCTTAGATTTATTTTACTGTACAACCTGAGATCCTCCGATTTCAAGTGAGACAGAAATAATAGGGGGACAAATGTGCTCTAACGCTTTCCTTTGGAGTTATGCAGAGTAAGTATGAAACTTTATACGCTATACCTTTAATCTGCAAGAGAGTTTTTGAGTGGAATGCAGATATAAACAATATCATGATTCCAAGTACATTACACAGCTGTCAGGCTGTGAGAACTTAAATAAGAGATTTTAAACAAACTTTGAGCTTTGTTGAAACTTAGCACGTGGAAAAGCAGAGAGACATCCATCATAAAATCTGTCAGCGACTGGGTGAATTTTATTTCAGAATAAATGTGTCTCCAGCCCTGAGAAATGAGAGGTCCAGAACATCTGACATTATATACTTGCAGGACACCTATTTGAAAAAATGCATATGATATTAGAGTATCAAAGGACTTCCAAGTACAGTATTTAAAAAATGGTATCAGCCCCAGCAAAGTCAGGTTACATTTGGGGAAACAAGCATGTAGTATATCTAGGTCCAGGTTACCTATGAAATTGTCTTCTCCCGTACAATCAGCCATGTACACTCAGGTCTCTGGGGAACATCTGCTTCAGTCAGACGACTAAGCTGACATCTGTTACCCAGAGGTAAGTGTTGCTGACCTCTCCCAAACTATGGAATAACCTGCCAGAAGAGATTCAACAGCTGGACATGCAGTCTGAGTTTAAAATAACTTAAAAGACGAGTCTCTTCCATCAGGCTTATCCAAATGACTAGATGAAGTTTCAACAAGAAGAAATGTAAGGCAGAAAAAATGAAAAGCACAGATATAGGATGGGAGACACCTGGCTAAACAACAGTTCATGTGAAAGGGATCTAGGTGTGTTAGTTGTCCACAAACTGAACATGAGTCAACAGTATGATGCAGCAGCCAAGAAAACCTCCACAATTCTTAGTTGCATCAACAGGAGTATAGTGGCTAGAAGATCAAGGGAAGTGAGACTGCTACTCCATTCTGCTTTGGTCAGGACCCACCTGGAATATTGTGCCCAGTTCTGAGCACCACAATTCAAAAAAGATGTTGAGAAGTTGAAGTGTGTCCAATGGAGGGCAACAAATGTTGAAGGGTATGGAAACACTGCCTTATGAAGAGAGATTTAGGGAAATGGGTATGTTTAGCCTGATGAAAAGAAGGTTAAGAGGGGACATGATAGTCATGTTTAAATATTTGAGAGGATGTCACGTCAAAGAGAGAGCAAGCCCGTTTTCCAAATTTCCACAGCTCCAGAGACTAGAACAAGGAGCAGTGGATTCAAACTACAGGAAAAGAGTTTTCACCTAAATCTCAGGAGGAACTTCCTGATGGTCCAGGTTTGCATCCTTCAGAGGAGGTAGGTCACTAAAATGAGTCCCCAGCTTGTTGGGGGCAATTGGCTTACACATTGTAAACCACTCAGGGAGTGCTTAAGTGCACTGATAAGTGGTATGGAAATGTATTTGCTATTACTACTTACTATGGTCAGAGCTGACAGTGGAATACGCTGCTGCCTTGGGGAGTGGTGGAATCTCCTTTGGAGGTTTTTAAACAGAGGCCGGAGGGCCATCTGTCACAGAGAGGACTTGGATGGTGTCCTCCTGCATGGCAGAAGAGGGTTTGACCATAGTTCCTGTGGTCTCTTCCAACTAGGATTGTATGATTTTTAAATTATGAATTTTAAAATCTATATTGATTCAATATATATTGGTTTCATATGCTCTTTTTATTCTCTTAACTGTTTAATCTGTTGTTGTTCCCTCCTTGATTTATTGGGAGAGGTGCATTAGAAATCATTGTCATCACCAATCAACAGCATAATTGGCTCCATCTGCACTACAGAATCATGCAGTTTGACACCTCTTTAACTGCCATTGCTCTATGCTATGGAATTATGGGCTTTGTAGTTCTGTGAGCTATTAAGCCTTCTCTGTCAGAGCTCTGGTGCCTCACTAAACTACAAATCCCAGGATTCCATTTCATGGCACCATTAAAGTGTCAAACTGAATTAATTTTGGGGCAAGGAAGTAGTATCACACAGCTGAGTTCTGCTGTATCCTGCCTTTCCATTAACACAGGGATGGGGGAAATAATGTCAAAATACTGACCGCAGTATGGGCTAATAGGCTTCAAAAGGTAATAAGAATATTAATTAGCCTGCCCCATCTATGTTTCATTCATTATAGTGCAGCGAGCTAATCATTTAGAATAAGTTACAAATTTTATTGCTTTAAATACTAGAAGACCTGACCTTGCTGTTTGTTTATGCATTAAATGTTACACCTTTCTCGTAGATCAAGAATTATTAACAAATGTGATACTCCATGGCTGTTGTTCTAATCTATGAAAAGAGGGGTAGAATAATTGAATATAAAAGTCATGATCATCCATGCCATAGCGTTTATGATTTCTCTGTATAGTTGTGAAAACTGGACAGTGAAGAAAGCTTTCAGAAAGAGAAGCAACTCATTAAAAATGTGGTGCTAGAAGGGAGTTCTGCAGATACTGTGGGCTGCCAAAAAGACAAACAAATGGGCCTAAGAGCAAATAATGTCCAAACTATCCCTAGAAGCCAAGATAACTAAACTGAGGCTGTACTTTAGCCTTATCAAGAGATGATATGACTCTTTGGGGAAAGATAATAATGCTTGCTAGTATCATGGAATCATAGAGTTGGAAGAGACCACAAGGGCCATCCAGTCCAACCCCATTCTGCCATGCAGGAAATCTCAATCAAAGCACCCCTGACAGATGGCCATCCAGCCTCTGTTTAAACACCTCTAAGGGAGGAGACTCCACTACACTCCGAGGAAGGAGTGTGTTCCACTGTCGAACAGCCCTTACTCTCAGGAAGTTCCTCCTAACGTGAAGTCGAAGGCTTTCATGGTCGGTATCCATAGTTTTTTGTGGGTTTTTCGGGCTAACTCTGCTAGAACATGGCCACATAGCCTGAAAAACCCACAAAAAACTAAGTTCCTCCTAATGTTGAGCTGGAATCTCTTTTCCTGGAGCTTGCATCCATTGCTCTGGGTCCTAGTCTCTGGAGCAGCAGAAAACAAGCATGCTCTCTCCTCAATATCCCTTCAAATATTTAAACAGGGCTATGATATCATCTCTTAACCTTCTCTTCTCCAGGCTAAACATCCCCAGCTCCCTAAGTTGTTCCTCACAGGACATGGTTTTATAGCTTTCATGGTTTCATAGGAAAAGGGGAAGACCAGATTACAGATAAACAGAGAGACAGTACACTGTCGAAATAATGCAGTTTGACACCACTTTAAGTGCTGAAGTCCCATCCAATGGAATGCTGCGATTTGTAGTTTTAAAGGTCTATGCCAAAGAGTGCTGGTGCCGCACCAAATCCCAAGATGTTCTAGGATGGAGCCATGGCAGTTAAAGTGGTGCTAAACTGCATTATTTTGACTGTGTAGATGCACCATCAGTTAAGGAAGCAACACCGCTGAGTTTGCAAAACCTGAGCAGGGCTGTTGATAACAGGGAATCTTGCCTCTTCAACTGTTCCTGGAGTTAGACAACTCTTCAGGACTTTAGAATCAAGGAATAATTGAATGATAGAATTGGAAAGGACCACAAGGGCCATCTAATCCCACCCTCTGACATGGAAGGTTATACAAAATGTGGTTTGGCAACGGAATCAATTGCCCCGAAAGGTCATGGGGTCTCATTCTCTGGACATCCCAGAAAGAGGCTGGGCAGCTACAGGCTGAGGAGACTGTAGCTGCATTGAGCAGGGGTTGCATTGATTCTGCATTGAGCAGTGGATTGGATTCAATGGTCTAGGAGACCCTTCCAACTCTCTGATTCTATGACTATAACTAAAGCACTCCTGAGAGATAGCCATCCTACGTTTGCTTAAAACCTCCTGAGAAGGAGACTCCACCACCATCCCGGGAAGCCTCTTCTGCTTTTTCCATCTCTTAGGAAGTTCTTCCTATTGTTGAGATGGAATATTTTCCCCCCTTGTATAGTCACCCTCCTTTTTCGTGAGGGATCTGTTCTGGACCCCCTCGCGAAAGCGGACTTTCGCTTATATTCAAGCCCCATTGGGCGAGGGACACAAGTACGAAGACAGCAAGAATGGAGGGAGGACTGTAATTTGGTTTATGTTCTAGTCTCTAGAACAGCAGAAAATAAGCTCACTCCATCTTCTACATGACATCGCTAACGATATTTAAAGATGGCTGTCATATCACCGCCTAGTCTTCTCCAATCAAAAATCCACCAAGCAGTGATACCTTTATTGGCTAAGCAAAATGCGCAATATACTTGTCGCAAACTTTCGAAGTTCCACTGGCTTCTTCTTCAGGCAAGATGTTACAAACTGAACAGGAGAAAAATTAGAGAGGTTAGTAAGATGCCTGCATGTTGTTGTTTCTGTCCTTAGTTAAGATGGTATAAGAATCATAGAATCGTAGAGTTGGAAGAGACCACTAGGGCCATCCAGTCCAACCCCCTGCCATGCAGGAATGGTATGGGTATGGGGAGAGTATCTTTAGCAGGCTGGTCCCTCCTCCTCTGGCCATGTGGCAGTTGGACAAAATTAAAGTCCATTTGCATCTCAACAAGGATTCCTCTTTCACAATCCAATATGTCTCCATTCTTGTGAGGCCACAGGCCTCTTTGTCAGCAGAGGGCAATGAATTCCTCAAGAAGTCCCCAGGCTTTTGCATCAGAAACATTTAGGTAGATGTTGAGGTAAAACATGCCAATCCGGTCCAAATTTGAAATCTGAATTTACTAAATGGCCACACAGCTTACCCCTGCATGTTTTCTAGTCTTCTCCAAGTTGAACATACCCAACTCTGTAAGCCGTTCCTCACAGGGTTCATTTTCCAGATGTTGGAGCATTGGCCCAATAATGACACCAAGATTAGCCTAAATGTTTATCATAACCTTCTCTATACAAGTGCTAAACTAGTTGTGACATGCCAGACTCCCATGCCTATTTTGTTCATTATTAATTCCACATACCTTATAGCAAAAACTGGTGTAGTTTGGCCCTTACACAAGAGTAGATGAGGAAACCAGCTGTCCTGAGAGGTGGCATGACCCACTTGTTCCTCTTAGGGATATGCTTGCTAATTGTCCATCATCTTTCACACGACCTTTATAATCTGTTAATCTGTCTAGGATTAAACAAGGAGTTGGTTATTAGTCAAGGATGGAGTTGAATTGAACTTGTATCCTGCCCTTAATTGAATTGTGATGTGAATTTCAACTGGGACTTCAAGTTGTTCTTAAATCTTTCATTATCTGCCCCAAGCCATTTGAGTTGGGGTAAAAATAGATTAAAAATCAAATTAAGCCCTTGTTAAAAAAAAACAAAAACCAACACTAAAATGACAGTTAAACTAATAGTAATTGTTGGAATCTATTTGCTATTTAAACCAATTTTGGATTGTGCATTGCCAAGAATAAAATAATGGGGAACAACCAAGCCAAAGTTAAGCCACATTGATTTCATCTGGAGAATTAAGCATAGTCTTCTGTCTCTCCAGTCAAAATCAATGGGATTTAAAAGTGCTTAACTTTGGCTTGGTTGTGCCAGTAGTATATGAAAGTATAATTCTTTCCAATGCATTAATTCTTGGAAGAGCTACATGAGTCAAAAGCACCTCTTTTTGTTTTTATAGGGTTAATGTTTGGCTTGCTGCAGTTAAAAGCTACATTTCCGCTGGAAGGTCCATTAGTCGTTTATAATCTTTATCGCTGGAATGTCAAGAAAAGGACTGTGTGGATGGATCTGGAACACCATGAGGAGAGCGATCCTAGGGAAACATTGGGAGTGAGCAGTCTACTCATCATTCTGTCATTTTAAGGACTGAAAATTGCCATTAATCATAATGTCAGACTGCTCAATCAGTAGGAAATTTGGCAAAGAGAATCTACCCCAGGAAATATAATATACCTAAATTTCAGAAAATGTCCATTAGGACTGAGTGAGTTATAGCAGTTTCAGAACTTTATATTAAGGGACAAGGTTTCTAAATCTCTTTTTTTAACCCAACCAAAATATATTTGATATGATACTCGTAAGATTTGATATTACACCTTTCAGCACTAAAGATTCTGCCAGAAATTCCAGAAGGTCTCCGCTCCTATATTAGTATTGAGCAGCAAAAATCATTACAGATGGAGTTATGCATTAACTGTGCTACACAACTCTTGTGCTGAATGACAGTGTTGCACAGCTTCACCAGGGTAATATGTAACTGAATGCACAAACCAATGCACATGTGCATTCAGTGTGCAGTGCACACTCATACAGTGTGCATGCCCATATGCAATGTGCAGTTCGTGCACCATGTTCTTATGCATGTACAATGACACCACAGGTACAACCTTGCCTCCATAAGCCTGAACCAAATGCAAATGGTTTGAATAGACAGAAAAGTCCAATCACTTCCATAGTGGGGTTTACATTTGTGTAAGACACTTACAGGTGTATGTTCCTTTGCATTTTTTTTTAAAAAAAACTGTTATATATTCCTAACATTATGAGATTGCAATGCTCCTTTCTAAATTGGTAATTGAAATAAGGCCAGACATTGCAATCCATGGTCAAGGTTTTGTTTGAATATTGTTATGGGAAGTCCAGGCTGTTTCTTTCTCAGGCTGTGCATCTGCACTGAAGAAATACTGCAGTTTTACACCACTCTAACTGCCGTGGCTCAATGCTATAGAATTCTGGGATTTGTAGCTTTGTGAGATATTTAGCCTTCTTTGTCAGAGACCTCTGGTGCCTCAACAAATTACAAATCCCAGAATTCCATAGTATGGAGCTGTGGTAATTCATGGCTTGGGCCCAGCCTATCTGCGGGAGCGCTTTCTCCCATATAATTCGTCCCACACACTTAGATGCTCGGGTTAAAAACTTGTTGCAGCCAATAAAAACTAGGCTTACTACGGTCTCTCAAAGGACCTTTTCTTCTGTTGCCCCTAAATTATGTAATGAACTGCCGGAGGAGATCCAGAATATTACCAACCTTGATGGCTTCAAAAATTGGTCAAGACAGATCTCTTCTGGCAGGCCTTCCCAGGTTAACTTGTCTCCCCCATCAACTTCCCACCTGCTTAACCTTGTTTAGTGGTATTTGGTTTGAAATGTCATTTTAAATTTGAGGGTGGGTGGGTTTTTAAGTTATAAGGCTTTTGTGATATTGATCACTATTTGGTATTTTAATGTATTTTAATGCTGTTTTAATGTTGTGAGCCACTTCGATCCAATTGGAGAGGCAGGGTATAAATTATTATTATTATTATTATTATTATTATTATTATTATTATTAATTATGTCAAAATGTATTATTTCTGCATTGTGGATGCAGCCGCACTCCTAAATACCTCCTTGCTACTGGTGAGCCACTGGGTTGTGCCCAGGTGCTGTATTTTTGCCATTACACACCCAAGGTGTTGCTCAGGGTACAGATGTAAATCTTTTGACTACTTCATCCTCTCATGCAAGGACAAATAATTTCCATAGTTTTCTCCCTGCTGTGCAAGAACTTGAAGATTTCTGCATGGCAGCCTCCTTGAATTCACACATCCTGAAGTGTGCTGAGGAATTATTCTGCACAGATTGCGAGGCAGATGGACTCTGGGGCACAGAGTTGGTTGTTTTATCAGGAGGGAGCTTGAGAGTCAGCAAGAGAAAGAAGAGCTCCATCCTGCACTATACTAACACATAGGACTAGTTTTTTCCCCCTCTCAACAAGCTGGCTCTGTTTAAAATTAATTAATGCAATCTTTAGAATTAATAAACAGCAAGTGAGCCTGCAAGTCTCATGTTCTGAAAAGCCAGAAAAGTAACTTTGCAGGTACAGTATTTCTTCTGGTTCAGCCTGCCCAAGATTGTTTTGGAGTTTGAGCTAAACTGAGCAAGAAATGAGTGGGGAGAATAAAAGCCAGAAAATTTAGAAGGGTTTATCTATATCTGAATACTCTTGTCTATAAAGTCTTCCACTGTTGTCTGGTGATGCACTGGGCTCTAGTAGAAGGCTATGGGTACATCCCAGGTATAGACAGATTGTCTGCTGGCAAAGACTACAAAATACAGTAATGCTAGGAAAGGCAGAAAGCAGTAGAAAGAGAGGAAGACCAGATGTAAGATGATTTGACTCAGTAAGGAAGGATACTGGCCTGATCCTGCAGGACCTGAACAGATCGCTAATGCATGCATCACTCCATGCATCTGACTTAAAGCAGTGTCAAACGTCATTATTATCTGAGGAAGTAGACCAAGTGCGCAAAAGATTATGCTACAACCTCTTTTGCACAGTTAGTCTCAAAAGTGCTCCATGATCCATGTGCATACTTATACTGCAGACTTAACACAGCTGTGGATGTTATCACACTAGTGACCTCCTGCTGAGAAACGGGATTTGAAGTAGATTTAAATTAGAAAAAAAACAGCAAATGTAGGAAGTTTATCAGACGACGTTCCTGCAAATGTGAAATAACACGAAGTTAAAGCCAAGGCAAAAGGGACAAAAACGGCAGCTTTTCACTTCCTGAAAGTAAAAAGCCGCCATTTTTCTCCGTTTTATCTGTGGTTTATTTTCACATTATTTCACGTTTGCAGGAATGTGGTGTGATAAATTGCCCACATTTGCAGGTTTTTAAAAAATTTAAATCTAGTTTAAATCCTGTTTCTCAGCAGGATTCCCCTAGTGTGATAAGGTCCTGTGTCATCCATGCTCCTTGTTAGGTTTCTTCCTTGTCGAACATTTCCCAACCAAACATAGAAATTGGGAATACTATGTCATGGATGCCTGCCTTTGGTGTTCCCTTGTGCTTTATATGCATGTGTCTGTCAGTGTGGGTGGGTGGGTGTTTTCTTTAAACTCCAATATAAGGAGCTGCTAATAGTAAAATCAGCGCCCTGTCCATTGATTTAGCCTGTTCATCACTGACAGCTTTTAAAAGCAAGCACTGTGCCGAGGAGTCGGTTTTTTAAAATTTATGCATCCATTTAATATCTTTTATGCCGTTTGCATTTTTACAGGCTGCAAATATTCTTTAGCCAAGATTAATGTATAATTCCATTAAGGTTAATTAGTTGTTTTACATTCCGACAGCTACTTATCCTGTGATAATTCATGCGAGCTTTTGGCAGTGCCGAGGGTTTTAAAGACTTGCAGCAGTTTACAGGGAAGTAGCTGTCTACGTCTGAACAAATCCTCTGCTAAGATGGTCGTTTGTAGCAGGCAGCCTTTCATATCATGTGCCTTCCCTGTTTGATGGGGAGAAGGAGAGAAGAAGGCCCAGCACCCTCTAGTGCTTTCAGGATAGACCTGCAGCCGTTTGGAAGTTGCTCTGGTTATGTAACCGCCTCATAATCTGGGAACAGCAATTAAATCATATTTGCCCTTCTCCCCACCCATTTCTTTCATGTGACCGAATTCAAGGGAAATCAGAGGACAAGTACACATGGCTCAGAAGTGCACTGCAACTGGAAAAGAAGGCTTTATGCAGGGAGGGGGAGTCATGTGTATTTCTCTAAGTTTAATTATCTTAATAGGGTTGCAGAAGTGATGTATTCAAATCGTTCACTCCAAGTCTCAAGTCAAATCTCAAGTCTCTGCCTTCAGATCTCAAGTCAAGTCTCAAGTCCTTGCAAGATAGTTACAAGTTAAGTCTTGAGTCAGTCCTTGCAAGCTAGTTTTGAGTCAAGTCTCAAGTTGAGTCTAAAGCCCTTGCAAGATAGTTTTAAGTCTAGTCTCAAATCTAAAGTCCTTGCAAAATATTTTCAAGTCATGTCTCAAGTCGAGTCTAAAGCCCTTGCAAGATAGTTTCAGGTCAAGTCTCAAGTAAAGTCTAAAGTCATAGAATCATAGAATCACAGAGTTGGAAGAGACCCTCAAGGGCCATCCAGTCCAACCGCATTCTGCCATGCAGGAACTCACATTTAAAGACTTCGAAAGAAGGAGACTCCACCACTCTCCAAAAGCAGTGTCTTCAGCTGAACAGCTCTATCAGAATTTCTTTCTAATGTTTCCTATTCTCTGGAGCTGCAGAAAACAAGCTTGCTCCATCCTCAGTATGCCATTCCTTCAAATATTTAAACATACCGTATATACTCAACTATAAGTTGACCTCATATACAAGTCGAGGTCAGGTTTTTGGGCCCAAATTATGGATGTTTGCATGACCCATGGATAGGTTGAGGGTAAAACCTGGACACTTCTTCTGTGTTTGGATGTGTTCATATGGTAAGAGAGAATCTCACTGAGGCTTCTTGCTTCATCTTTTCAGCTTTCATTTCAGCCAGACCTACGGGTGTGAGACAGCAATATCAATCGATCGCCCAGGACTCTTTCAAACTTCTCTCTGCACAGCATGGGGAAATCTAAAAGAGGTGCTATCACATTACCATAGTGACCCATAAATAAGTCAGCCTGGGATTTTGGGGTCAATTTTTGGGCATAAATTTTTAGACTTATCTTAGCTTCCTCTTTCCCAGCTTAAACATGCCCAGCTCCCTAAGACACTCCTCAGAGGGATTGATGGTTTCCAGACCTTTCACAATTTGGTCACCCTCTTCTGGACACGCTCCAGCTTGTCAATATCCCTCTTGAACTGTGGTACCCAGAAGTGGACACATTATTCCAGGTGAGGTCTGATCAAAGCAGAATAGAGTGGCACTATTACTTCCTTCAGTCTAGACATTATGCTCCTATTGCTACAGCCTCAAATCACATTGGCTTTCTCCTTGCAAGGTAGTTTCAAGTCAGCTCTCAAGTTGAGTCTAAAATCCTTGCAAGGTAGTTTCAAGTCAGCTCTCAAGTCTATATTCCTTGCAAAATAGCTTCAAGTCAAGTCTCAAGGCTGGGTGCCAAGTTTAATAGGAAAAAATGACGTGGTGGTGTGGGTGGCGTTTTAATACCTAGGAAATCAAGAAATGCACAAAGTTTAGTAAAAAAATTTAAATTGTCAAAGGGAATGTATCAAGATTGTGTTTTAGAAAAATGAGGTCTACTCTGTCTGTCCCCGCTGCTCATCAGAGGAGCCTTCTAAAGCTTTTCCTAGGAGGAGCACAGAGGGGTGCATTTCTTGAAGGAGAACAGCAAAATCATTAGGCAACTGGACTGAGGCAGAAGGATTCTTCTCAAGCTTTTCACAAACTCCTCTGGTCTGCAGCAGGGACAGCCTTCTGAACGCACTTCAAGTTCATTGTCTAACAATCTGGCTGTTTCTGGATGAAATCAGACCAGTAATCAGTCACTATAAATATACAAGTTGGGAATCCAGTCAGTGCATCATTTATTGCCAAGCCACATCCAAGTCAAATACTGTAACTGAAGCAACTTGAGTGTCAAATTACTCAAGTCTACATCTTTGGTTACCAGATCTCAGGGCCTTGCCTGCAATAAGAATTCTCTCTTTCCCAGCTCAGTTTTCTTTCCCTCCCCAAATCTTTAGCATCACAGTAATGTAAAACTTTGGTTGAGCTTTTAGAAGTACAGTTTAGACATCCAAAGAAAATGGACAGGCAAAGTTCCTAAAGGGAAAGCAAACAAAGGAAATACTGTATGAAATAGGTTCTAGGTGTGAATAATTTCCATTGACTTGCTCTTTGCAATGCTAGAAATCTGTGGACTGAAGGAAAATGTTGCAGAAATAATGCAGTTTGACACTGCTTTAACTGTCATGGTGCCATCCTTTGGGATCCTGGGAACTGTTGTGGCACCAGAGATATCTGACAGAGAAGGCTAAATGTCTCACAAAACTACAATTCCCAGAATTCTATAGAATGGAGCCAATTAAAGCGGTATCAACCTGGATTATTTCTGCAGTGCGGATGCAGTCAGGGGCTCCTGGAGGCCTTTCATTCACATATTTTGCAATAGGTTGAAGTCTTATGGCCAGGGGATTGGACTAGATTGGTCTTTGAAGTCTCTTCCAGCTCCATGGTTGTGTAAAACTATCATTCAAGTCAAGAAATATAAAACAAGGTCCTGGCTTGGGGCAGCACAAGTTATTGGAAGGATGGCTGTTTTTCTTTAAAAAGGTGCCACACTCAAGATTGATATTTGCAAAGTATTGGAAACCGAAGAGAATCCCAAGCGTGAATAGAAAAAATATTGGATTTTGCTGTATTAGACAAGTTGACGAATTGGATAAAAGAAAACTCAATCCATTTCCCCCTAGAGATCTGGCAGCCCTTTATAGACATTACTTTAAAAAGAAAAGGTATGGTGCAGTTATAGGTTTTGATATTAAGAATGGGTTCTTTTCTGTCTATGGGAATAGAAAGTATTTCTAATTCAAGCAAGTTCAGAGAGGAGAAAGTTTATGTTTATTTGTTTAATTGTTATTTGGGGGGAGGGTGGGATATTGGGATCTGGGATTGTACAATTTCAACTTGTATGCCACCCCAGTTGCCTCGGACACGGGATGTAAATAAAAAGGTTATTGTTATTTTATTTATGTATAAATTAAATAACTATAGTCAATGAAGTGTGTGAAGTCAATTGGAAAAGGTGCGGAGAAGAGAGAAGGGTTTACTAACCATGTTTATTTAGTCTTTCTTCTGTGTATTTTTCTTTCTTTTTTCTTTCCATTATCTTCATGGTATTTTTTCTGGTTCCCCCCCCCCCCTGTAATAATTACATTTTAATCAAATTTATATTTAAAAAAAGCCTCCTTGAATTTCATTTTGGGAGAAAGGCGGGATATAAATCCAATAAAGTAAAATAAAATAAAGAGGTGCTGCTCAACAGAAATGGAATCTCATCCTCCAATCCAGGTTCTTTCTGTGGCTAAGTTTCCAAGGCTCCATCTGCACTGCAGAAATAATCTGGTTTGACACTACTTTAACTGCCATGACTCAGTGCTATGGAATTCTGAGAACTGTAATTTCTTGCGGCACCAGAGCAGAACTACAGTTCCCAGAATTCCATAGCACTGAGCCATGGCAGTTAAACTGGTGCCAAACTGGGTTATTCCTGCAGTGCAGATGGAGCCTAAGCTGACTTTTCAGGCTGCGCACTGGAGCAGTTGCTCTCCTGTACTTTTCCTGCAAAATGTGGAAACTCTGGGCTGGCACCTTTCCACGACTGATTTGTAACATTTGCATTTAACTGCAAGATGATAATAATGACACCATTGCAAGTAAATGGCCAAGTTCAAACAAGCAAGTGAAAACCCAGGCTTACACTCCCACAAGGGGAGAGAAATTTGAGCAACAGATGACACTCACAGATGTCGCTGTAAGATCTCGCCTTTTAATCCAGCAACAGACGCCGTTCAAAAATGGGGAGACGGTCCAGAGCGGCAGTGCGGAGTTTGCCTCCTTAATTACTTTTGTCTCCCTTAATTAAAGGCATGGGGTTGTAGGCCACGTTTAAAGGGTCTCTCTTTCTCAGCCAAGGAACACAATAACACAGTGTTGAGCACCTGTATGAAACGATTCAAAATCAAAAGCAACAAAGACCTATGTGGGTTCTGCCATGCTGCAGAATTAACTGTCATTGCTGTGACACAAGATGGAGCAGGCTAAACATCGCATAAAACTACAAATCCCAGGATTCCATAGCATTGAGCCAGGGCAGTTAAAAGGGTGTCAGACTGGAGTATTGCTGCAGTGTAGATGCAGCCTATATCCCTGTGGTGGCGAACCTGTGGCACGCGTTCCTTCTCTGGCACGTGAAGCCATCCCTGAGGGCACGAGGCATCCACAGCAAGTCGGGGTGGGGAGCGTGGCTTGGGCGGCTGACCTAGCTCCTTGCTGCTGGCCAGTTCTCCCATGGAAAACTGAGCCATGACAAGGAGGGCGGCGCATGGCCCTTCTGCATGGAAGGCCCCGCACCTTCTGAAGGCCCCGTATTGTGACACTATGGGATTCTGGGAACTGTAGTGAGGTGTAATGAGGCCATTCATGGGGGTTTCTTGGCAAGATTTCTTCAGAGGAGGTTTGCCATTGCCTTCCTCTAAGGCTGAAAGAGTGTGACTTGCCCAAGATCTCCCAGTGGGTTTCATGGCCAAGCTAGGATTCAAGCCCTGGTCTCCAGAGTCGCATGCTCAAACCGCTGGCTCTCTTTGTTTTTCTTGTTGTGTTGTGCCTTTTGTGCTTTATTATGCTTGCTGTTGTTGTTCTCGTTGTTGTGTGCCTCCAAGTCGTTTCCAGCTTATGGGCCCAGAGCACCCTCTCTCCCTTCTGAGCGTCGGTTCCTGGTGACCCTAAGGTGAAACTGTCATGGGGCAAGTTTTGTCAGAGTGGGATTTCCATTGTCAACCTCTGAGGCTGAGAGAGCGTGACTTGTGTGTGTGTGTGTGTGTGTGTGTGTGTGGTGCCTTCAAGTGTTATGGTGACTCTAAGATGAAAGTATCTTACAAGTATCGTCGGGGTGTGTGTGTGTGTGTGATTGCTAGTCTGAGGCTGAGAGAGCGTGTCTTTGGCTTTCCCCCCAGAAGTCCTACCCCCAGAAGGTGGAAGTCGGGCCCCCGGAAGTCCCACTCCCACCCTGCTCCCACCTCCCCGGCACTGGGTGACACCCAGTGCAGGAACTCCACTGAGTTTGGGCACTTGGTCTCTAAAAGTTTCTCCATCGCTGCTATATCCCATTGGGATCTTTCTTGTGATACAAGGGACTGGAGGATTGTAACTTTAGTGGTCAGTTGTGTATCTTTATACACTTTAGGATCTTGTCTAGCTCTTTCATTGCTACCGTTCCTGGGTTCTATAGCCTCTAACATTTCACGCATACAAACTGGGACATGTGTGACCAAGCAACATCAGAGCATGAGCAAGATGGCAAAAGTTATTAGGGAGGAAGAACAGACAAGCTAGGAGGCTCTGCAGCAGTTTGCTTTTGCCTTATCCTAATGGGAAGGGCATGTATATAAAGGGATCTTGAGATTGAGTGAAAGACTTTGTAAGCTTTCCTAGACTTGGTCCATGTCCAACAACTGAGGAAGTAGACCGAGTCTACAAAAGCTTATGCTACAATGTCTTTTATCCTGAAATTTCCTTCTTTGTTTTTTAAACATCTATTGTGTATTCTTGCTTGTCAGAACGGGGACTGGATGGCCCTTGAGGTCTCTTCCAACTCTAGGATTCTATGATTCTAGTTAATCTCAAAAGTGCAACAAGATCTCTTTGCATATTGATATTCTAGACTAACTATATTATAGAAACTCATTTGGTGATTGCAGTTTGGTGAGCTCTCAGCCCCAGAAGCCCCCGTGATAGATTCAATTGAGGCACATAATAACAATAACAACAACAAGGTTAAATCTCTGAATTCTACCCCAGGGAAGGGCAAAATTCACCTCTTCCTCTCCTCTCAAACTGAGTACAAACTAGTTTTGCACTTTACACATGGTTTGCAGCAAGTAAAACAAAGTGAGGACAAAGGGGGAAAATGGAAAGAGGAGAGAGAAACTGGGACATTTTAAAAGCAGCTGAAAAGGTGGGATGGCAAGGGATTATTTGTGGCTATCCTTTTCAAATTTGGTTTGTATGGTGCTTGTTTTTTCAAAATGGCTTATTAAAATATTTGATTGCCGTCATCAGAGAGAACTGCCAGTGCAAAAAGTGCAAAGAATCCTGAAGTTACAGGCAGCAATGGATGAAAATCCTTTCAGCTCCAGCAGCTGCAATCCAGCAAAATTCATGCACACAGTAGTACAGTATCTGACTCTCAGCACAGAGAACAGAGATCTGTTTTGACAAGTCACGTTGCAGCTGAGGAAGGCCTAACCACGCTGGCAGTGCTTCTTTGTTGGCTCATGCCTTGTTATTCTATGATTAATCGTTTGGCAATTAATGCATCCAATATTAATTAATTGGCTAATGGGAGATGAATATTTAGATGATTCACATCACATCTACCTCAAGCCAGCTGCTGATCTGGAGGCAAGAAGGTGCTAACCGGGCAGATTGTCAAAGCATGAAGCTAATAAATGGGGGCAAAATGCCAGAGGAGTTATATCTGGACCAGGGGCAACATGGGAGAGAGTGCAGCCACACTCCATGCTTAGAGCACTATGATCTGACTTTAACTGCCATGGCTCCATTGCAATGAATTCTGGGATTTGTAGTTTGGGAAGTGCCTTATGCCACAGCTGAGCATAGTTCCAGTTCATCAAAAAGTTCTTTCACTCATGCATGATACTACTATAGCATACACTTTATTTTATGGTAAGTGATGCATGCCATGGCCAGTGTGGTACACTGGACAATGACTTTTGAGACCAGGGTTCGAATCCTGGCTCGGCCATGTAAACCCACTGGATGGGCTTGGACAAGTTATACTCTCTCAGCCTCAGAGGATGGCAGTGGCAAATCGCCTCTGAAGAAACTTGCCAAGAAAATTCCATGATAGCCTTATGGCCTTAGGGTTACTATAAGTCAGAAACGACTTAAAGGCACACAACAACAACAACAACAAAAACAACTATAGATGATGCAGAAGGTGGTACACAGCAGTGAAGGCTTCCAGCTCTTCTGTTGACAGGCTCCAGTGTCACCTCACAGCCAAGGGTAGAACTGAGCCCCCAAACAAATTCTGTCCAGACTTATCCTTTGGACAACAGTCAAAATCAAATCAAATCCCCATTTCAGTATAAGCTCCTGCTGTCGACGTTTAAAGCCCTCCATGGGCTGCCCCCTCCTTACTTATCAGACCTTCTTTCTCCTCACCTTCCCACTCGGACCCTCCGTTCTGGTAGTCAAGGCCTGCTGTCTCAGCCCAGGATTTTCTCTGCCCCATCCTGGATTTGCCCCTTTTCACTCGCTGCCCCTCACTCCTGGAACCTTCTTCCCCCACAAGCAAGAGCCATCACTTCTTTAACCAGCTTCAAAACTGAGCTGAAGACCATCCTGTTCAGAGAAGCCTTCCCAGGCATTGCATAATTGTCACTTGCTATTTGATGCTCTTTTGTTGTCTGTTTTATTGAATCATTTCCTGTATTGCTATGTATTTTATATGTATTATCCTACTAGAGAGGCCCCTTCCCCACCACCCCTCCCTTCTCCTTCTGTGTCGTGTCTTTTTAGATTGTAAGCCTTAGGGCAGGGAACCGTCCATTTAAAAAGATTGTATGTACAGCACTGTGTAAATTTACAGCGCTTTATAAATAAAGGTTATTTATTATTATTATTATTATTATTATTATTATTATTATTATTATTATTATTTCTGGATATATGAGGAGCCCTTGGGCTGAGCTACAAACCTTCCAAGGCGAGGCCCATGGAAGACAGGTGCCCAAAAATTATGTAGTGCAGAAGCGAACAAAGAAATTCAGAGTGCACTGGTGCAACACTCAGTAGCTGAAAACTCTGTAAGCAGGTTAGCAACAATGAGAAATTCACTCCTCCAGTCTGTGGCTAGAATTATGGAGTTGGAAGAGACCTCAAAGGCCAGACACTCTATCCAGTTTATCCTGGTTTATCCCAGGTCTATTTGCATCCGTTGTTCACACAACCAAGAATCCAAATCTTTTAGAAAAACATGGGGGGAGGGGGAATCTGACATTGATTATCTTGAACTAAGTGGGGTTGTTTGTTTTTTGCATCTCCCGCAACTTTATCAGATTCATTCAAAATGCATGTGAACAGCCAAGATTAATCCCAGGTTCAGCCTGGATTATTTCCACGTCTGAACAGTGGCTTCATCAGATGGAGTGTAGTGATCAGATTCACCATCTCATTGACAGAGAACTCAAAGTCACCATCCCATTGACAGCAGCTGCTATTGGATTCAACTACCATCACTCTGTCTTCTGTGGGTGGGATGGGGTGGGTGAGGGACCCATCCTGTCTTTTGCTTCAGGCGGCAAAATGTGTTGGGGCAGACATGAACGCAAGCTGCTGTGCGCCGTGTTTGGCTGCCAGAGCTGAGACTCCCTTGTTTCCTTTCTAAAGTACTCGTGAGCCCTCTAGATCATTCTTTCCCCGGCTCACATCTCAGCATAAAAGGACATCCTTTGTTGCAGCCCTTCCTAGATTTGGACTTGTTCCAAAGACTCCCCCTTTTCCTTCTTACCCTTGATCTCCCACAGAAAGGCCCTAGAGGTTCCCGCCTGCTCAGTGCTGTCAGCTGAGCGCCTCTGACAAGTTAATCTAACCCTTCGCTTCTCAGATATACCTTTCTAGTTGTCTTTCCCCCATGCCCCCTCTTTTCTTTTCTCTTCTTGTTGCTACAATGCTCTCTCCTCCAACTGCAAAGCTGCCCACCCGCCCCCTGCGTGCGCTCTGATCTATTCTCTGGAGAAGCCGCAGGAAGCCCCAGGACAAGGAAAAATGGAAAAATGGAAAAACGATATATATTTTTCTTGCTGGCGTAGCAGTTTCTACCTAGGATTCAGCAAAGGCAGAACCATGTGTTGTGCAGGAGGGATCCAGTTGCAGCTCTCCTTCTCTCTCTATTTCTCTTTCTCTCTGAATTTGCTGAATTTCTAAGTGTGAGCAAGGTGGCTAAGTGGGATGAATGCACACAGGGGACTGCCCAATATATTTTGCTGCCTGAGGCGATCACTGATCAGACACTGTCTGTGCAGCCCCTTTCCACATGCGGAAGCCGACTGAAATGGTTGTAAGGTTTTGGACACTTTTAGTTCCAAGTAAATGCTGGTTATGATGTGTGTTTGGGTGGCTTCAAGTCTTTTCAGACTTATGGCGACCCTAAGGCAAACCTATTGCAGGGTTTTCTTGGCAAGATTCTTCAGAGGGTGTTTGACATTGCCATCCTCTGAAGCTGAAAGAATGTGACTTGCCATCCAGTGGGTTTCTTGGCCAAGACAGGATTCAAACCATGGTTTCCAGAGCTATACACAAACCACTACACCACAATGGCACTCATGGTTATGATTTAGAAAGCCCTATATGGATTGGGTCCAGACTGTCAGAAAGACAATGGCCAGACTCCTGTTGGTGACCCTCAGGGTCTTAACTGCAAAGGAGGACAAGGCACTGCAAAATGTAGGGCATTCAAGAAAAATGTAGGGCATTACTAAAGAAAAGCTAAAGACACTGACACAAATTCATCTTGTATGGTTTATTTACTGCTATGGGCCCATTCACATTACCTTTTAACCCGGTTTTGAAATCGATTCTTCCATGTGAAGTTCATATTGGGCCCGATTCTGTCACAATCCATGTCGAGGCTTGCACAAGAAAATGCCCCTTAGTGCGGGGTATCGAGATTCAGGCTAAAATCCGTCTTTTCTCAAAAGACCCAGGTTCTGCAAAGTCTGAACCTGCCCCCAATCATGATCGGGGCAAATTCAGGGAGGGATTAAGGTCAGAGGGTGGGCAGAGGTCAGAGCATTCCCTCCCCTCATCGGAGAAGGAGGAGGAGGAGGAAAGAGCTGAAGGAAAAAGGGGAATCTGGAGGCAAAGGGTGACAGGAGGCTAAAAGGGGAAATCAGGGTGACTGACGGAGGCTGCAAAGGGCTGTCAGAGGGAGGGCAGGGAGGGAGTGGAGAAAGTGATGGAGGAGGAGGAGGAGGAAGGAGCCGTGGGAAGAAGGGAGCCATGGAGGGCATTCTATAACAGAGCAGGAGGAGGAGGATGAAGGAGCCAGGGCAGCTCAGAGGGAGGGGAGGGTCAGAAGGAAAGAGGAGGATTGCCAAGGGAAATTGGGCTGCGGGGCCAAGCTGGGGGATGTAGGGAAATCAGGCTGCAGCAGAAGCAGCCTCTTTTATTTTTGACAATTTATGTGCATGATTTTTTGGCTGACCCGTCTGTGTGCTTGCTTGTGCTACTTTCATTTCCTCTTGCTCCTGGATTATTATTATTATTATTATTATTATTATTATTATTATTATTTGTGTTATATGCAGATGCTACAGTCAGAATGCCTGCGCTGCATTTCCCTTTTATTCCCAATTGATTCCATGGGTCAGTTGGAACTGACAGGTCACTCTCTCTCAGCCTCAGTGGAAGGCAATGGCAAAGCTCCTCTGAAGAGGATGTAGCAGGAGCAAAGGGGTCAGTTCAGGTCAGGCCAAAGGCAGGACACAAATGGAGCTCCCTTCAGCCACCTTCCCCCCCCCTTTTTTTTATTTTTTAAAATTATTTTTGACAAAATATGCACATGTTTTTTTTTCTTGAGGCAGATATATAGATGGATAGAACATGGCTAGCAGCTTGTTCCCTTTCCCTTTTATTTGCTCGCTACCAGCAAAGGGGAAATGTTGCAAAGGGCAAAACTTGCGAATGAATGCTACAATTCAAATGTTACATTTGTTGCTCTTGTCAATTTGGCAAATTGGCAAAATGATACATGCTTTTGCTAATGTCTCTAAGGAATTCAGGGGTAGCCCTGAATTGCTTTTAAAAGCAAAAAAGAATGCACAGCAATCGCATCCTTTTCTGGCTTTTCTGAGGTGAGGAAATTATTATTATTATTATTATTATTATTATTATTATTATTACATGTGTAAGAGGCATTCTGGGGTGGCAAGGAGTGGGGGATACAGGATGCATTAGCTTACATTTTGGGGTTGAAAATGGGGCCAAGGATAGATCATAACCTGCACTGACCCAAATGCCCAAACACACACACACACACACACACACACACACGCACACACACACGAGGTTTTTAAATTTGACAAAATGTGCGCATTTTGGTGCATTTTGTGCCTGGCTCTTTAAAAAAAAGGAGGGGGGAGCACACTTCCGATGCCCCAATGAGTGCTGCACACGTCACTTATGACGATCGCTTGATTGACAACAGGCGCCTTCATGTTAAACCCGATTGCTGAAGGAGGCATTTGGGTTAAAATGTCCCTCATTTTGTAGTGGGCACTCGCTTACGGAGAGATTCAGGAGAGGCCCCCCGAATCTGCCCAGTTCCTTCAGGAGCAAAACCGCCAGTGGGAATGGGGCCAAGATTACATATACCAGGCATCGGCAACCCCCGGCCCGCAGGCTTGATGCAGCCCGCGGAGGCGGCAGGACTGGCCCCAGCCCGGTCCTGCCACCGCCGCTGCCTCCTCCACCTCCACCTCCCCAGGCCGCGCGGTCCTCCTCTTCCTCCGCCACGCGGGGGAGGAAGAGGAGGGCCGCGTGGCCTGGGGCAGAGGAGGCAAAGGGGGAAGCCCCTCGCCGCCTTTCCTGCCTTCCAGCGTCGCCCACCTCCTTTTCCTCTGCCTCCTCCGCCCCGCCCCCAAGCCACGCAGGAAGAGGAGGAGAAGGAAGAGGAGGCAAAGGGGGAAGCCCTGCGGGGCCCTGCGCTGCCCTCCCTGCCTCCCTGTGGGGCCCCATGCCGCCCTCCCTGCCTCCCCATGGGGCCCTGCGCCACCCTCCCTGCCTCCTAGCGCTGCCCACTTCCTTCTCCTCTGCCTTCTCCCTGTCTTCCCAGGCCGTGCGGTGCATGGAGGAGGGGGGAGGAGGAGGAGGAGGAAGAGGAAGAGGAAGAAAAGGAGGAGGGCGCAGCAGAAGGAGGAAGAGGAGGAAGAGGAAGAAAAGGAGGAGAGGGCAGCAGAAGGAGGAAGAGGAAGAAGAGGAAGAAAAGGAGGTGGGGGCAGCAGAGGGAGGAAGAGGAAGAAAAGGAGGTGGAGGCAGCAGGAGGAGGAAGAGGATGGAGGAAGAGATGGTGAGTGGCCAGAGGCCTCAAGGTTTTTTAAATTTTTATTTTGTGAGCTTTTAATGCTAACAAGTCTCCCTTGCTTTGACAATGATAGTGTGATGATGATGATGATGATGATGATGATGATGATGATGATGATATGAGTCAGCTTCAGAGGCATGCAAGCACTGTTTCAGAAGCCGAGAGAGTGTCACCTTCCAAAGTGTGTTTTGTGTGCTTTTAATGCCAACAAGTCTCCCTTGCTTTGACAATGATAGTGTGGTGGTGGTAGTGGTGGTGATGATGATGATGATGATGATGTTGATATGAGTCAGCTTCAGAGGCATGCACGCACTGTTTCAGAAGCCGAGAGAGTGTCACCTTCCAAAGTGTGTTTCGGGTGCTTTTAATGCTAACAAGTCTCCCTTGCTTTGACAATGATAGTGTGATGATGATGATGAT
>NC_056522.1:4216213-4238548 GCF_019175285.1 Sceloporus undulatus | reverse complement strand
ACACGGTTTGAAAATGTTCCAAAAAAGTATAAATTTACCTTGATGTTCCATTTTTTATTAGGGACACCATTTTGCTATGTCATTATACTTAATGGGACTTGAGCATAGACGGATTTTGTTATACACGGGGGATCTTGGAACCAAACCCCAGCGTATAACAAGGATCCACTGTATGCAAGAGGCCATGTTAAGTAAAGCCATGTGAAATGCACAAATGTGCTGTTGTGTGTGTTTTGGAATGCAGGTTGGGGGTGTTTGGCCAGAAAGGGACCAAGGAGGAGAGGGCGGGCAAACGCCTCCTCCTCCCCGCGGGGCTTTTGTGGAAGCTCCGCCCCCAGAGGGTGGAAGCTCCGCCCCCAGCCTGCAGCCCCGGCTCCAGAGGGTGGAAGCTCCACCCCCTGCGCCTTTGGCCCCCCGAGTTGTCTGAGGGACAGCAACCTGGCCCCCGGCTCAAAAAGGTTGCCTACCCCTGACATATACTGTATTTTATTATGTACTTAACCATATTTTTCTGAGGACATTAACCAGCAAAGAGAGCGGACAAAATCGGCCGCTTTTTTACTTTCGGGAGCAAGCAGTAGCTCTGGAAGCATGGATGGACCCAGGATGCATTCAGGCAGCAAAACTGGAGCCAAAAACCTTGTGATAATATCAGGATACTGCCTGAATTAAGGGTTAAACCGGATTGAGGTAAACTGATTTAAATATTCATGCGATAGGTTCCACTGACAGAAGGTCCATCTGACCTCAGAACCTCAAAACTGATAGTACCTGAGCAGGTATACGTATAGAGCAAAACATATCCCAGGACAGTTTTGAGATTAAGGTCACATTCCTGGGAGGAAAGAATTGAATTGGAAGTCTATAAATGGCTGGACAGTCACTGTGAATGTCCCTGGACTAAGGAGTATCTCCTCCTCAGGGAAGTGGACTTGGGTTTCTGTTCATTCATAAGTCCAAGGTCTATCACCCACCATCACTCCTATCAATGAAAGGATTATGCAGATTGTGATCTTGATGGATCTGTCCTGGCAATGTGCTCTTGAGCTTCTCCCATGCTGAGCCAGCAGGATCTCCTATGGTCTTTATATGGCATCAGCCATGCCTGCATTGGGAGTGCCTTTTTGACTACATGCCGAAATAATCTCTTTAATATCAAAGTGATATCAAAAAGAGGGAGTGGCGAGGATGAAACCAAGGCTGACCCTGCTTAGCTTCCAAGATCAGATGGGATTTGGTGCCTTTAAACCGAGGCTTGATTCCCACTACCTTTTAAACTGGATCACAAATCGGTTTGAACTGGTTCAAATGACCCTGATTTGCACTTGAATAGATTCGCTGAAGTGATTCGGAGACGGGGGCCATGCGCTAGACCCATTTAACCCACGCCTTTTTGACTCTGATGTTTTCCACGTCTTTTTGGATAAATTGATTCTGCGCAAGTGTGAACCGGATGCGGATCTGAATCGATTTAAATTTGCCCTTTGGCCAGCTGGAATGGGTCATTTTGAACCAATTCATTCGTGAATGTGAACCACAAGTGGGTTATCTTACAGGGAAGAAATGCGATTGGGGAAAATGTAGTGGGAACCACACTCCGCTATCAAATCGATCCATCGATTCAGATTGCAAACAGCTTTTTTTTGTAAGTGGGAATGAGGCCCGAATAACCATACTTTACCTTAATGTTTCCAATAACTGCAGCAACATTTTCTCACGACAAAAGCCCATAGTATCACAGGGATGTTGTTAATAATTTCTTGGATGGAATAAATAACCAAAAGGCATAGTATTGCTTTTTCAATGGAAGCCATTTCTGGGATCCCACCTGTCTATCTCCTCACCCTCATCCCTTCCTTTTCCCGGCTTGCACCCTCCCTCCTCTGTACTTTCTCCCTGTTCTTTTTGTCCCTTTCTATAAAAGGCTACTTGTCTTTGAGAAAACCTTCATCTGGAAAGAAATTGGAGGGGGAAAAAGAAGCTGTTCAGAAGACTGGGGGGCCCTCCCAAACTCTAGGACATTGGTGATTGATTAGGCCCTGGAAGGGATCCAAGATAACACTTTGAGGGAAATTAAAAACACCTCCTTGCCCACGGTTCCTGTGAAACGCATGGACCTGCACAGCAGGCGCTTGCAACTTTTGGAAGTAGTTTCAATAACGCATTGCCTTTCCTCCCTCTCGCTGGCACCTTTCTTTGCCCTCTACCTCGAGATGCATTTCAATGCCAGCCAGCTTTGCTTTGGCCTATGCTGCACTCATACTGCAGAAATAATCCAGTTTGACACCACTTTCTTCTGGTGCCACAATCAACCACAATTCCCAGAATTCCATAGCAGGGCAGTTAAAGTGGTGTCAAACCGAATTATTTCTGCACTGTGGATGAGGCATCAGTTTCCCCTTTGTAGCTTGGTCCAACTTCATACAAGATCTGAAAATCCCAATGCCTTTGGCAAAGTCAAATGCCCATAAAGTCTATTTAGTTATTAATTCATGGCATACTGAGAGCCACTGAGCCGGCATTGTGTTATTGTTGGAGCACTGGACTAAGATGCCAGGAGACCAGAGTTTGAATCCTGGTCAGCCCTGGAAACCCACAGGTGACTTTGGGCAAGCCACACTCTCACAGCTTCAGAGGAAAGCAATGACAACCTCTGCTAAAGAAATCTTGCCAAGAAATCCAGAGCCAACATGGTGCATTTAATGTGACGTCTCTGAAGATGCCAGCCACAGATGCCGGCGAAACATCAGAAATAAACTCTTCCAGAACATGGCCACATAGCCCTGAAAAACCACAAAATTATGGTGCATTTGTTTGTTTGTTTGTTTGTTTTTATTTAGAGGATTTATATCTGGCCTTTCTCTCCAAATGGGATTCCAGGGGGCTTACAATAATTTAAAAAGATAGAACTAAAACACTGATTACAAAAGTTTTTTTAAAAAATAAATATTACTAATATTGAAACATGAGTTTTGAAAAAACAGCATAATTAAAACCAATAAAAACATTAAAACAGCACACTACACTACACAAGTACACTACACAGTGCAGTGGTTTGAATGTTGGACTAATGCCGCACAGTACTGTTATAGCACTATTATTCCACTTTTACTGTTATGGCTGCCTCCTGTGGAATCCTGGGATTTGCAGTTTAGGGGAAGGCATTTAGAATTCTCAGCCAGGGAGCTCTTAGGCTTCAATAAACTACAGAGCCCAGAATGCCACAGGAAGCACTCAGAGCAGTAAAAGTGGAATAACAGCACTATAACAGTGTATTGCGGTATTCAGGCAAGATTTGAATTCCTACTTGTCCTTGGATTTCCCATTGGGTGACTTTGGGCAAGCCACACTTTGGGAAAGCAATGGCAAACCTCTTCTAAAGAAATCTTGGCCTGTTACAGACTGCCAAAATAAAGCTGCTTTGGGTCTCTTTGGAGGTATGCTGTTTAAATGATGTATGCATCCTAAGAATCTGGAAGCAGCACCAAAACTGCCCTCCAGTGCTTAGGAATGGAGTGTGGCTTTGGCGCAACCTCCGGACTCTTAGGATCCATGCGTCATTTAAACAGCATACCTCCAAAGAGACCCGAAGCAGCTTTATTTTGGCAGTCTGTAACAGGCCCTTGTTAAGAAAACCAGAGCCAACATGGTATAGTACTAGGACTTTTGGAGACCAAGGTTTGAATTCCTACTTAGCCATGGAAGCCCACTGGGTGACTTTGGGCAAGTCACACCCTCTCAGCCTTAGAGGAAGGCAAGGGTAAACCTCCTCTAAATAAATCTGACCAATCAAACTCTATTATTATTATTATTATTATTATTATTACAACTATTGTTGTACCTTTTAGTGTTAGACGAGGACACTGTGGTACCAGGGATTCAAATCTCCACTCAGCCATAGAAACCAACTGGGTAACCTTGACAAGTCAGATTCTTAGGACTTTATCACATGGGTAAAATTGGAGGTTTAAACCGCCAATTATCCCGTGCAAAACACAAAATCACATTTAAGATTTCCAGACACATCGCTATCAAAGAGGCAATAAAGAGGCTATAAACAGCAACAAACCATTTTCGGGATTTCCTCGTGAATGATTTGTTGCTGTTTATTGACTATAGCTTCTTCATTGCCTCTTTAATAGTGACATCGTGTTAAAATATTAAATGTGATATTGCATTTTCCATGGGATAACGGGCTGTTTAAACCCCAGTTTTGCTTTATTTCCCCCATGTGATAAAGTCCATAATCTCAAGTGAAGGCAGTGGCAAACTCCCGCTAAACAAATCTTGCCAAGAAAATCCTGTGATATGGTTAAATATCCCAAAGGCACCAGATGTAAGAGCCCTGGTGGCGCAGTGTTTGAATGCCTATACTGCAGCCGCTCACTCACAAACCACCAAGTTTGCAAGCAAATAAATAAATAAGGTTGCGAGTTCAATCCCAGCCAGGGGCTCAGGGTCGACTCAGCCTGGCATCCTTCCGTAGGTCACTAAAAAGAGGACCCAGCTTATTGGGGGCAATTGGATTACACATTGTAAACCGCTTAGAGAGTGCTTAAGTGCACTGATAAGCAGTATAGAAATGTACTTGCTATTGCCATCCTGTCTGATCTTGGCAGTTAAGCAGGGTCAGCCATAGTTAGCACTGAGATGGGGGACGGCCAATAAATTCCAAGATGCTGTAGGCTCTGTTTCAGAGGAAGGAACTGGCAAAACCACATCTGAGGTTTTCTTGCTTAGGAGAACCCAAAGAAATTCATTTGGGTCACTATAGGTTGACATGCAACCTAAAGGCACATACACACACAGGCTGGCCTTAGAGTCTCCATATGTCAGAGGCAATTTGAAGGCACAACAAAAAGGCAGAACAGCTCAGTATCTGTCTTGTTTCAGTTTTCCCCTCCAAAAGAACTGTGTGCATCCGTGCACCAGCAGAGATCTTGGTAAGGGGTCCAGACCGCAAATCAAGATTGATAAGAAGATAGTCAAAAATCCCTTTTTGTGCCAGAGGGCTGGAGACAAGCAAACATTGCCCTTCGCTTCAAAAATGGGAAAAAGAAGATCCTGAGAACTATAGACTAGTCAGCCTGACCTCAATACCAAGAAAAATATTAGAATGGATTATAGAGGAATCTGTCTGCAAGTATCTCGATGACAATGCAATGATTACTAGGAGCCAGCATGAGTTTGTCAAGAACAAATCCTGCAAACTAATATTATATCTTTTTTTGGATTAGGTCACTAGCTTAGTCAATGGTAAATGCTTTGCCGAAATCCAGATAACGTCTACAGCATTGTAGACGTTATCTGGATTTTGGCAAAGCATTTAATAGAGTCCTCCATGATATTTTTATTAGCAAACTGATTCAATAGTGGAATAGATGGAACACCATCCGATGTTTCTGTAATTAGTTGGAAAACCATGTCCAAAGAGCCATCACCAATGGCTGCACTTCAAACTGGAGGGAAATCTGGAAGACAGGAGCAGAATTCAAAAGGCCCTTTATAAACAAGAAAATTGGGCCAAAATTAATAGAAAAAAAATTGACAGAGACAAATGAAAAATTCTATATTTAGGCCACAGAAATCAAACACACACTTATAGGATGGGGAATACTTGGCTCAGCAGCAGTACATGTGAAAAAAGACCTTGGGATGATAGTTAATCATAATTTGAATGTCGCCCAGCAGGGAGATGCTGCAGTAAAACAGGCAAATAATTTTTTAGCCGGCATTAATAGTCCCACAGTTTCCAAAACAAGGGAAGTCACAGTCCAACTATATTATGTCCTGGTCAGGTCTCGTCTGAAGTATTGTGTTCAGTTCTGGCACCTCATTTTAGGAAGGATGCAGACAAGTTGGAGCATCAAGAAGGGCACCAAGATAACAGGACCCAGAGCAATGGATGCAAGCTACAGGCAAAGAGATTCTAGCTCAACATTAGGAGGAATTTCCTGAGAGTAAGGGCTGTTCGACAGTGGAACACACTCCTTCCTCGGAGTGTAGTGGAGTCTCCTTCCTTGGAGGTCTTTAAACAGAGTAGACAGCCATCTGTTGGGGATGCTTTGACTGAGATTTCCTGCAGGGCAGGGGGTTGGACTGGATGGCCCTTGTGGTCTCTTCCATAGAATCCATTCTATGATTCTATTATGATAAAAGTTATGGGGAAGAAAACCTATCATGAGAAGTTGAGGGAATTGGGCGTCTTCAGCCTGGTAAAGAGAAGACTGAGAATAAATGATTGCATTTTTTAAATATCTAAAGGGCTGTCACAGACAGAAGGATGGAGGCTTGTTCTTTACTGCTTCAGAGAGTGGGACCAGGGAAGATTTCAACTGAATATTAGAAGGAACTTCTTGACAGTAAGTTCAGCAATGGAACCAAATTGCCTGGAGAAGTGGTGAAATCTCCTTCTGGGGACATCTTCGGAAAGAGGTAAGACAGTTTACCTGCTGCTGGAGATGCTCTACCTGGAGTCTCTGCACGAAGTGGAGTGTTAAAACCAATTAAATACCCTGTCCTATTAAAGCATTACAATTTAAAACCCTAGAAAAGCATTTTGAAGGCAGCAATAAAAGTATAGTGCATGCCTCCTGCCACCAAAAGCCTCTTTTGCACAACCAGCTAATCACCAAACGAAACCTATGGAAGTTCAGATTTATGAATGTGGCTAAATGCGCGTTGATGGCTTCCATGTTCCAAGGTAATAAATGATGCCAGCTGGGGTATACTGCTATGGGCGGTTTGTGGACCAATCTGAATGTTTGGATTTAATTGCATTCTGATGTCTGGGGTTCAAAGAAATGCAAAGCGCTTTATGGCATCTTAGCAGGGGTCTGCATTGTTTCTTGGGCTGAGGGTCTTAAGTGGAAGTTCTCCTCTTTTTCCATGCTGAGCTCTGTTGCACTGGAACATTGCACACTCTTTCCCCCAGCCATTAAACCCCACTCATCGCAGACACATCCCACATCTCTCTCTTTCTCTCTCTCTTGGGTGTTCAGACAAAAAAAATCCTTTTGGCACAGTTGCATTCTATGCATGTTTCTCCACAGACTCCCAAATCTCTTTGTTCTCTCCTGGAAACTTTTGGCTATGGAGAATGGGGTTTTGCAAATATTATTAAGAGTCCAATAACATATTTAAGGAAAGGAAAGGAAATTATGCTTCTTTGATCTGTTTCCCTTCCACTTTATTTTGTGGTTTGAGATGCATGCACTTTGGAAAACACAAATAAAATCAATGTCATATCACATGTCTAATGACATGAAATTTGTACTAATAGTTGTACAGAAAGGAAACAATTGAAGAGCCTTACAGAAAAGGCAGTCTAGCTGTTACCCAACTGCTAGGGTTCTGGGAAGCAACCAAAATTAATATTCAAAAAGGGGGATTTTATTAGCGCAAATGAAAGCAAGCAGGGAACTGTCCAATTATAAAGATTGTATGTACAGCGCTGTGTAAATTTACAGTGCTTTATAAATAAAGGTTAATAATAATAATAATAATAATAATAATAACTCAGAGTGAGGAACAAGCCTATGCATACCAGTTCTGAGAAACAGAACTCCAAAGTGCAATTTCCAAAACAGTTGATTTACGAATCAAAGGAAATCCTCATTCATAGAATCATAGAATCATAGAATCATAGAGTTGGAAGAGACCACTAGGGCCATCCAGTCCAACCCCTTGCCATGCAGGAAATCCAAATCAAAGCATCCCTGACAGATGGCCATCCAGCCTCTGTTTAAAGACCTCCAAGGAAGGAGACTCTATCACCCTCCGAGGGAGTGCATTCCATTGTCGAACAGCCCTTACTGTCAGGAAGTTCCTCCTAATGTTCAGGTGGAATCTCTTTTCCTGTAGCTTGCATCCATTGTTCCGGGTCCTGTTCTCTGGAGCAGCAGAAAACAAGCTTGCTCCCTCTTCAATATGACATCCCTTCAAATATTTAAACAGGGTGATCATATCACCTCTTAGCCTTCTTTTCTCCAGGCTAAACATCCCCAGCTCCCTAAGTTGTTCCTCATAGGGCATGGTTTCCAGACCCTTCACCATTTTTGTCGCCCTCCTCTGGACATGCTCCAGTTTCTCAATGTCCTTTCTGAATTGTGGCGCCCAGAACTGGACACAATATTCTAGGTGGGGCCTGACCAGAGCAGAATACAGTGGCACTATTACTTCTCTTGATCTAGACACTATACTTCTATTGATGCAGCCTAAAATAGCATTGGCCTTTTTAGCTGCCGCATCACACTGTTCACTCATGTTCAACTTGTGGTCTACTTGGACTCCTAGATCCCTTTCACACGTAGTTTCATTCAGCCAGGTGTCACCCATCCTATATCTGTGCATTTTATTTTTCTGCCCTAAGTGCAATACCTTACATTTCTCCGTGTTGAATTTCATTTTGTTAGCTTTGGTCCAGCTTTCTAGTCTATTCAGGTCATTCTGAATTTTGATCCTGTCCTCTGGGGTATTAGCTATTCCCCCTAATTTGGTATCATCTGCAAATTTGATAAGTATGCTCCCAATTCTGTCATCCAGGTCATTGATAAAGATGTTGAATAGCACCGGGCCCAGGACAGAGCCCTGTGGGACCCCACTGGTCACTTCTCTCCAGGATGAAAAGGAGCCATTGTTGAGCACCCTTTGGGTTCGTCCGGTCAACCAATTACAGATCCATTTAACAGTTCCTTTGTCTAGCCCACATTTTACAAGCTTGTTTGCAAGAATGTCATGGGGAACTTTGTCAAAGGCCTTACTGAAATCAAGATATACTATATCCACAGTATTCCCTTCATCTACCAAGCTGGTAATTTTATCATAGAATCCTAGAGTTGGAAAGACCCCAAGGGCCCTGATCCAGTCCAACCCCATTCTGCCATGCAGGAACTCTCAATCAAAGCATCCCCAACAGATGGCTGTCTACTCTCTGTTTAAAGATCTCCAAGGAAGGAGACTCCACTAAACTTTGGTGGGGTACAGACCACCAGAAAGAGGCACCTCTCTGGCGCCTCTCTTTGTTCTGCAGGAGCGCCGCAGCAACTGTCTGGAAGCGGCACAGCTGCAACATCACCATTACGCACCCTGTCTGGTGGGCGCATTGCAGCTGCAGTGCCCTCATCACATGCAAAAGTTGCCAGGTGTGTGGGCCCGTCTGTTCTGGGCCTTTGAGAGAGTGTGTTCCACTGTCTGTCAGGAAGTTCCTCCTAATGTTTAGATGGAATCTCTTTTCCTGTAGCTTGCATCCTCTGCTCCATGTCCTATTCTCTGGAACAGCAGAAAACAAGCTTGCTTCATCTTCAGTGTGACACCCCTTCAAATAGTTAAACAGGGCTATCATATCCCCTCTTAACCTTCTCTTCTCCAGGCTAAACATACCCAGCTCCCTATGTGTCTCCTCATAAGCCATAGCTTCTATCCCCTTCACCATTTTGGTTGCCCTCCTCTGGACATGCTCCAGTTTCTCAATGTCCTTTTTGAATTGTGGTGCCCAGAACTGGCCACAATATTCCAAATGAGGCCTGACCAAAGCAGAATAGAGTGGCACTATTACTTCACTTGATCTAGACACTATACTTCTATTGATGCAGCCTAGAATTGCACTGGCCATTTTAGCTGCTGCATCGCACTGTTGACTCATGTTCAACTTGTGGTCTACTAGGACTCCTAGATCCCTAGTCTCCTTAAGCCATTCACACAAAGACACTTTCTCACGCACACATCCAAGAACTAATGATATAGATGGTGGTAGCAGACATTGACTTAAGGGGTTGCAGAGAGTGATACTGTACCGATTCCAGATTTGGAGCCCCGGTTGGAGGGCCACTGCAATGGAGAGTGGCTTGGCCATGGAAATCCACTGGGTGACCTTGGGTGAGTCACACTCTCTCAGCCTCATAGGAAAACAAAGGAAACCCCTCTTAACAAATCTTGCCAAGAAAACCCCATAATAGGGGGTCAGAAATGCCTTGAAGGCACACACCAAGAAAAATGGCCCCCTCACAGAGGTGGCTTAATGCAGGATTCCTGCACTGGCAGAGGGTTGGAATAGATGACCATCATGGTCTCTTTCATCTTTATGATCCTGTGAGTTTTTTAACCACGGAGTGGCTAATCTTAATCAGTATTTTATATTGTGTTCTTCTATTTTGATATGTCTTTTAGGATAGGGAGGGAGGTGGGGGGCAAGGGACTTTGCTGAATTTTAAATTTAATATATGTAACTGTTATTTTTGTTTCTCTTTGTAACCTGCCTCGATCTGCAGGGAGAGGCAGGATATAAATAAAAATTATTATTATTATTATTATTATTATTATTATTATTATTATTATTAACCTGTCCAGGTTTGTTTTGGGACTCACATAATGGCATTTGAGGCTGATTCTTCAAATGAAACTACTGTATATACTTGACTATAAGTCGACTTCATGTATTCGCTGAGAGCAGGTTTTGGGCCCCAAATTATAGATTTTTATATGACCTGTGGATAAGTCGAGGGTAGGGATATGCTCCAAGGATCCAATGGATGAATGAAAGGGAAACAATCTCAAAAAAACCCTTCAAATTTTCGAGAAGGCTGGACAAGGTTAGTGCTTCCAGGACAGATCTCTTGCCTTTCACCAGGAGATGCTTCCTCTTAAAATAAGAATTAAAGTGCAATACTTACACTGACCCATGGATACATCACTCAGGTTTTTTGGGTCAATTTTTTAACTAAAATTTTTAGACTTATACATGAATACAGGAGTTTGGCTTTGAAGAGCCATATTCTATGCCTCCTCTGGAGGGAGCTGAAGCTGCTGTAGTTGCTTTAAGTAGAAAAGGGACAGATGAGTCACTGGAAAACATGTTGAGTTCTGCTGCTGTTTGTGTCGCACCATGGGACATCAGTCTCTGCTTTACAATGGGCACAAAATTCTATGTTTGAAATGCTCTTGCCATTGTTTTTGGCTGCTCTGAAAACAACCAGGTCAAAGAAGACACACAACCAAAGTTATTTCTCCTTTAGTGTGTTGTGGCCCACTTACCTCCCTGTCTCCAGATAACATACTATAGACAGTATTCTCCTGGACTACTGTGTCCAGTTCTGGGCCCCAAAATTCAAGAAGGATGTTGACAAACTGGAGCATGTCCAAAGAAAGGCAACTAAAATGATGAAGGGTCTGGAAACCATGAAGCCCTTGAGGAAAGACTTAGGGAGCTGGGGATGTTTAGCCTGGAGAAGAGAAGGTTAAGAGGTGATATGATAGCCCTGTTTAAAAACTTGAAGGGAGGTCATATTGAGGAGGGAGGAAGCCTGTTTTCTGCTGCTCCAGAGAATAGGATCCAGAGCAATGGATTCAAACTACAGGAAAAGAAAGCAGAGCTCTAATGCCCCAACAAACTACAAATCCCAGAATTGCATAGCATTTAATATTAAAATGGTGTCAAACTGGATTATTTCTGCAGTGTGGATGAAGCCTAAGTAGCTGATGTAGAATACTAGTTACTGCTTTCAGAGATTATGTTATAAAACAAGATGCTGCTTCCAGAGATTATGGTCACACTGTGTTTAATATAATCTCCGAAAGCAGTAGCTAATTTTAGGATGAAAACTCACTGTATTCAAATAATTCTCTCTATCAGGAAATGAGACGGCTCCGAGTTATACCTGGGACTCTCCCAAGGAAGAAGGAGCAGCAAGATGTAACCACTTTCTCTGATCGCATGAGAAGCACCTCCTCAGCCATCCCACTTCTACAAATTCCAACCTCCTTTTCACCCACACAGAGTCAACAGAGAAGATATGGGACTCACAGAAGTTCGGAATGTCTTCAGTTAATCCATCACATTGCACCCTGAAAGTTGTATGCATCTTACCAGATGCAATTGGACTTGTCATTATACTACTTCATGGGAAGCCTCATTAAGCCTCATGGGAAGGCAATAGCAAACCGCCTCTGGACAAAATGTCAAAAGAACCCCATGATGGGTTCACCCTAGGGTTGCCATAAGTGACTTGAAGGCACACAACAACAACAGCAAATGAGATATACTGTATACTGAGGCTAGAGGAAAAACTGAAGATCCGTGAAATGGTGGGAAGCGTAGATTCCCACTGTTTTACAGATCCGTGCATCACACCCCAAGCATGGCACTCTCCAGCCTCACAAGTATACAACAGGTACATATCATGCTACTTGTAGTGTAGCACAAAAAGTTTTGGATTTTGAAGTACTTAGATTTTGGAATTCAAGATAAGCACCCTCTATCACTAAGCAGTTGAAGGTTTGCCTATTAAATTAGGAAACAACAAATATAGACCTCACAGTAGATTATGGAAGGCCTATTTTTATGAGCAATTAGTCTTCAAAGGCATGCTGAAACCAAAATGTCTTCTAATGTCTCTAGCAAGGGAGTTCCAGAGCCTGGGAGCAGCCACCAAGAAGGCCCTGTTTCCCATGTTCCCACTGAAGGTACCTGTGACGGAGGTGGGACTGAGAAAAAGCTTTCCCTCACAGATCTCAAAACATGACCAATGACTTGCATGAAGGGATAGACAGCATGCTTAGCAAAGTTGCAGATGACACCAAATTAGGAGGGGTAGCTAATAGCCCAGAGGACAGGACTTAAAATGATTTTAGAAGAAGAAAAAGCTGGGCCAAAACTAACAAAATGAATTTCAGCAGGGAGAAATGTAAGATACTACACTTGGCCAAGTGAGAAATCAAATCCTGGTTTCCAGAGTTGTAGTCCAACACTCAAACCACCATGCCATGCTGGTTTTCATCTTTTACCAAACTGTTAATCCTAGGATTCTGTAGAATAGAGTCACAGCAATTAAAGTGGTGTCAAATTGTTTTAATTCTGTAATGTGGACACACACCAGGACTGTCCCTGCCAGATTCAGACAATTGGAGAGTGTGTTACAGCTACTCAGATACTGTAATATGCAAAACTCAGGTTTTATTATCATTTTATTTTCTTATATCCTGCTTTTCTCCCAACATCGGGACTCAAGGCGACGAATTTGTCATGGCATCTCCCCAAACTCTGAATTCCTCCAAACCTTTCTTTTCTCCAGCTTTGTTTTTCTCAAGAATATGCTCAGTTCACGCATTTCTCGGAGGCTGAACAATCGGGGGAAATCTTGGTTTTTTAAAAAAGATACATATATTCAGTGATGACTATTGGACAGCTTCTACTTTTTTAGTTCCCCCGAGTTTCTGTAGTTTGCCAATACTCCGGTATCCTTAATTCTGCCTGCTGCCAGCATTAGCAGAACTGATCATTAATTATCAAGTTCATGTTTAACTTCTTCCAGTCTGCTCTTTAGAGAATTCTACACTTGAAAAACATGGAGAAATAAATGTGGTTTCTTCTGGAACAGGATTTCCAGATGGGGAAAGGGGACTTGGTTGGGGGAGAAGCCAAACAGGTCCAGATGTGTCATTTCTTTGTATGTTTACCAAAGTATTGTGGCCCTTAAAAATATGGAGACACATGTTGAATCTTCCTTATCCGGAATGCTTGGGACCAGAAGTGATTTGGATTTGATTTTGGAATACAGGTACCTGTATTTGCATATATTGAGATGTTTTAGAGATGGGACCTCACAGGACCCACATCTAAACACAAAATTTATGTTTCATATACACTTTATATGCATAGCCTGAAGGTAATTTTATACAATATTTTAAATAATTTTGTGCACAAAACCAACTTTGTGTACATTGAGCCATCAGAAAGCAAAGATCTCCACACTGCAGAAATAATCCAGGATGACACCATTTTAAATGTCATGGCTCAGTGCTATTGAATTCTGGGAATTGTACTTTGTTGTGGCACCAGAGCTCTCTGACAAAGAAGACTAAAAGCCTCCCAAAACTACAATTTCCAGAATTCCATTGCACTGAGCCATGGCAGTTACAGTGGTGTCAGCCTGGATTATTAAGCTTCTCTGACATCCCAGAGAGGCAAGCAGTAGCAGTGGCAGCAGCAGAGACGCATCATTACAGTTGGCCCTCTGTATTAGTGTGGGTTCAGTTCTGGACCAACTTGCATCCCATTAGCATCAATATCCCATTAGTGTGAATGGATGCCGATGTGCCCATGGCTGGATTGGCACGGCTGTGTACATGTGGCACCATTGACAATAATGGGCTGGGGCCATTTAAAAACGATCTTTTAAAAAATGATCTGCACTGGATGGTAAACACACTAGGTACACCACTGTGCTGGAGCAATTGCTCTTATGGAAGCAACAAATTGCAAATAACACCAAACTGGTGTTGGAGCAATGGTTCCAGGCCCTTTACTGGCTAGGGGCCCAGAGCTGAAGGGAGATGATCTCCTAGATCAAGGGACGTCATAATGCCACTTTATTCTGCTTTGGCCATGACTCACCTGGAATAATACTGAGTTAGGGTTGCCATAAACCAATTTTGGTCACCACAGTTCAAAAATGAAGCTGAGAAGCGGGAGCGTGTCCAAAAGAGGGCCACCAAAATGGTGAAGGGTCTGGAAACATGCCTTATGAGGTGCAACGTAGAGGGAGCTGGATACGTTTAATCTGGAAAAGAGAAGGTTAAAAGGTTACATGACAGCCATGTTTGAATATATGAAGGGATGTCATATTGAGGATGGAGCATGCTTTTTTCCTGCTGCTCCAGAGAATAGGATGCGGAACAATGGATGTAAGCTACAGGAAAAGAGATTCCACCTCAACATTAGGAAGAACTTCCTGACAGTAAGGGCAGTTCGGCAGTGGAACAACTTCCTTGGAGTGTAATGGAGTCTCCTCTTTTGGAGATCTTTAAACAGAGGCTGGATGGCCATCTCTTGGGGGTACTGTACTTTGATTGCGAGTTCCTGCATGGCAGAATGGGGTTGGACTGGATGGCCCTTGGGGTCTCTTCCAACTCCATGATTCTATGATTCTAGTGATAATCTGGACTCTGGAGGTGGATGGAAGAGAGGAAGGCCTTCTCCGGCTCCTCCATCTCCTTCTTCTCTGCCTTTTCTTCTGCCGTGTTTGGTGATGCTTCTTGGCTTTGCAGCTCCTTCTCCCATCTGGAAATACTTCCTTCCCGCTTCAGCTGCAAATCTGTTGCAGATGCATTTTGGAGGCCACAGTCGTTGGCTTCCTCCATTCCCCTTCCCTCCCTCTCCCTTTCCTCAGGAGAGAAATCCCAGGCCTGGTGTACATAAAAATGAACTTTTGTCATTGCGTGGAAAAAGCAGAGAGGCCTTGGCTAAGCTGTAATACAAAGCAAACCTACATTCCTCCTTCATCATTACAGTACTTGGTTGTTTTTGTGTGCCTCCAAGGCTTTTTTGACTTATGGCGACCCTTTCACGGGGATATTCTTGTCAAGTTTATTTTTGGGAGTTTGCCATTGCCATCCTCTGAGGCCGAGAGAGTGTGACTTGCCCAAGGTCACCCAGTGGGGTTTGTTTAATACTTGAATGGGGATTTGAACCCTGGTTTCCAGAGTCATAGTAGAACAGGGTTAAAAATTATTTTATTTTCTTCCTTTTTTCAGGGGAAATGCCGTTTGAGGGGATCTGCAACCAAAGTGACCAGGTGTCCTCATTTTCTAGGACATGTCTTACATTTAAACCTTCTGTTCAGGAGGAATTTCAAACTCCTCCATCTTGAGAAGCATGAAATTATATTTATTTTAGTGTTTTTAGCTTTTATTTGATAATGCCATACATTTTTCATGATAATGTCCTATATCCAAGGACATATTTCAACTGTCCTGATTTGGCAGGGAACAATCTCACTTAATCCTCTGCCATCCCGTTTTTTGGGCTGCTTTTCAAATGTCCCAGTTTCTCTCTTGTTGTCTTCCCACTCTCCCTCTTTGTCCGCAGCTTATTTCAATTGCTGCACAGAGGGTTAAAAGCACAAAATGAGTTTGTTCTCCATTAACTGCAATTCCCAATGGGCTCAGGCAAAAGAACACCGGTGCTGCATCCTCTCCTCTCGCTTGTATGGTCTTCCTCATTAGTAGTTTTGTCATCTTGACACACACAATCCTCAATTTCATGTGTCAAATGTTGGAAGGTCTATTTCAGAGAAAGGAACTGGCAAAACCTCCCTTCAGTCTTCCTTACCTAAGAAAAGCTTTATGAAATTCATGGAGTTGCCATAAATCCACGGGTGACTTGAAGGAACATGCACCAAACATGCAAAACTAACTTTTCCAAGGTTTCCTTGTATTATGTAGGCCATGGGTTTCTTGATATTTTCACACAAACCATCTCCAAGTCACATCTTATTATTTGCAGAGATGTAACATTGCTTGTGAGGAGGTCTATGACTTATTAGTGTGCATTCCTACTACGATTTAAAGTGAATTGCTTATTGGGTTATATGACCATCGTTCCCATTTGAAACCGTTCTGATCCTATTGTGATTGGTTTCAATCGCGATGAAGCGAGGCAAACACAAAAAAACTGCTCTATCCTGACACTAGTTCTTTGGTGATTCTTTTGAAAAGAATCGATTCCGAAGCGAGTTCAACAAGTGGGAACGACGGATCTGAATTGCATCATTCTGGAGGGACTCATAAACTGGTTTAAATGTAAGTGGGAATGGGGCCGCAAACTACTTTTGCACTTCAAACTCAGTTTGCAGCAACTGAAAGAAGCTGAGGGGAAAAGTGGGAGAAGGAGAAAGAAACCGGGACATTTTAAGAGCAGCTGAAAAAAAGGGATGACAGAGGATTAGCCAGGAATGCCCTTGCCAGATCAGAACCACTGGAGACTGTGTAACCTTTGCATATTACAGTATACAGATTAAAAAGTCTTGACCAGCTTGATTGGAAAAAGAAGGAGCAGAACTGAAGGAAAAGTTAGCACTCCACATCTTTTGGTGGAAGTTGGACTCTAGCCATCAATGCCTCTGATTCATAACTATATAGCTGAGAGAGATCCTAAAATGAGAGGCAGAAACATAAAGTTTGGACTTCCAGGCCTTGGACTTTGAAGAAATTAGCCACCAGTTTCTGCTAAAGTACTGTGCAATTGTTAAATGATTTTTTTCCTTTTAATTTTAAGTGGGAAATTGCTAAATAGCAAAAGTTTGTCATGATAAAGACTGCTGAAAAACTCTGGTGTTTTTCTCCCTCTCTCCCACACTTGCTTTTTAATGACATAACATACAGTAATTTAGTGCCTGTAACCACAGACCTAAGTGATTTAGCTTGAAGTTTTGTTCAGGATTATAAAAAATGGTTTAATGTGCCTTTCATTTCAGAGCACTAATGAGGTGACAATGAAATTATCACCCAGCATCTATGGAGGGATTCTCCTGCCAGAGAAATAGAATAGCAGCAAGCGTCACACTCTCTCAGCCTCAAGGGAAGACAATGGCAAAACTCTGAACAACTCTTGCCACGAAAACCCCATGATAGGTTCGCCTTAGAGTCGCCGTCAGTTGGAAATGACTTGAAAACACACAACAACAATGAGCATCGTTGTGTTGACTCAGAGATTTCTGTGGAGTTTATCACACAAAGGAGATTGGGAGTTTATCCCGTGAATATCCCAGAAAAATTGCGCAATTACGCGATACAATTTCACATGACGTCACACAAAAACCGCCATTAAAGTGGTCACAAAAAAGCATCAATGCACATCTTTTTACTTCTAGGATTTCAGCGACAATGCATTTCTGATATCCCTTTATTTGCACAATTGCGTGTGATAATCATTTGCATAATTACCATTTTCGCTTTATTTGCAGGATTCTTTAAATGTGCTTTAATCTTTCTTTAATGCTGAAATTAGCCCCATTGTGATAAACTCCTATGTTTCTGTTATTTTTGCACTCATGTTTGCAAAATCTAAATTTACCATTTTGTGGATGGCAGTATTCAGATATTTTTGCCCTTCTCACTTTTACTTCCCCAGAGAAAGGATCTCCCTCCAACTATCCTGATGTGGGACCGACAGTCTCATTTAATCCTCTGTCATCCCACTTTTCCAGATGCTTTTAAAATGTCCCGGTTTCCCTCTCCTCCTTCCCCCTTTGTCTCAGCTTACTTCAGTTGCTGCAAACGGAGTTCAAAATGGAAAAGTTATTGCACTAATTTAATTTACTTCAGCACTAATTTAATTCAGCCAGGAGTAAGATGAGGCTCAGGCAAAAGTAGGCTTAGGCAAAAGCAAACTGCTGCTGCAGTTTGTCCATTCTTCCTCATTCATAACATTTGTCATCTTGACCACATTCTGATGGCACTTGACCACATGTGCCTTGGTTTTCCTCTGCAAAATGTTGGAGGGGATGCTGCCTTAAGAGGATGGGGACTTCTGTTTCAACAGAATCTAAACCCACAGATTCTCCAGACACTCCTCTGTGGATTTCTCATTCCAGTCTGGCTCGGTATGATAGTTTCATGGGTGTGGCGACTGTACATTGAGCTAATAAATAAACTTGTATGCATGACAAATCTCCTCCCTTGCGCCATAGACAAAGTACATGAAACTCCTTACTGTTTACTTGACTGGTTGTATTGCCACCTGCAAGGGTTGCATAAGTCCAAATGCATGCTCAGTGCAATATGATCAATGTATGTCCGTATAAACCATACTTTTCAATGTGCTGACTTTGCAACTGGTTAATACAAGACTTGGGGTGCATCTCTGTAGTTGTTGTTGTGTGCCTTCAAGTCATTTCCGACTTGACCCTAAGGCGGCCCTATCACAAAGTTTTCTTGACAAGTTTCATTCAGAGAGGGTTTGCCATCGCCAGCCTCTGAAGCTAAGAGAGTGTGACTTGCCCATGGTCACCCAGTCGATGCCATTTGAAGTGGAGTAGCGCCATCCTATGGAACCCTGGGGTTTATGGATTTAGAAGGTCTTTAGGCTTCTCTGCCAAAGTGTGTTGGCGCCTCACCAAACTACAGATCCCAGGATTCAATAGGAAGAAACCATGGCAGTTAAAGTGGCGTCAAATTGTATTATTTCTACAGTGTAGATGCCCCCTTGGAGCTCAATGGGTCTTTACTCCTAGCTAAGTGAGTATTAAGACTGCAGTCCTTTAGCTCTTCTTCTGAAAAAAGTAAGTCTTCCAACTCTGCCAAGGTTGTGGCTAATATTATTTGTGTAACAGTAAAGGATGGAAATATTGCACTTGGAAAAGTTACTTTTTGGATTGCAATTCCCAGAATCTCCCAGCTGGCACAGACTTTGGACTGGAGTTGCAGTTCAAAAAACGTATTTTCTTCCCATGATGCTCTGCACATTACCGTGTTGTTAAAAGCGGTCATGAACTCTTGAATTTTTAGGTCTGTTCTTCCTGGTAGATTTCCCGTATTGGCTCTTATTTGCTCAGTATGAATTAAAATAATCATAGCAACCTGCTTCTTTTCCCCTGTCCTTGGAATGCACACAAAAGTATGTTATGTCTATGAGATAGGAAGATATCAAAGGAATGTTGCCACCTTTTATTTTCATAAGGCACCTGTGCTTTTCAGTGGTGCACCGTGAGATGCTGAAATCTTGCTTGCGACCTAGCTTTGGAGGTGGAATGATGAGGACGATTATTCTTCTCATTGGCAAGTCAAGCAACTGTTATCAGCACAGGAGCCCCTTCCAAAAAAAGATAGTAACTGTACTATAAAGAAAACAAAAAGAGGAAACATAGGAGGATGAAAGCCTTCCTTCCACTCTTTTCTTTAACAGCAGCTTGACTCCCAGAAATAAGAATAAGAACAACAATTTGCCTTTCACATGGCAACAAAAGGTTTAGTTGTACATTTTTGAGCATCACATCAGGAGAAGAAGAAACAATCCTCTACACAAGGAATCCCCCCAGTTGCTAGATGCCTGTGGTGACTTGACAGAATGCCCATTTTCATGTAAGAAATGCCAGTGTCAGGATATGAAAAGCAAAAGTATTGAAATGTGTGTGTGGGGGGTGCCCATAACCTCAGTCTCAGGGCCCTCTGGTCTTGACCCCAGAAACTGGAGCAGTTATATAGAAATTATGCTGTGATGCACCGATGACTCTGGAGACCAGGGTTCGAATCCCAGCTCGGCCACAGAAACCCACTGGGTCACACTCTCTCAGCCTCAGAGGATGGCAATGGCAAACCCCCCTGAAGAAACCTGAACAAGAAAACTCCGCAATAGGTTTACCTTTTGTTGTTGTTGTGTGCCTTCAAGTAGTTTCTGACTTATGGCAGCCCTAGGATCTATCATGGGATTTTCTTGGCAAGATTTGTTCAGAGGAGGATTGCCATTGCCATCCCCTGAGGCTCAGAGAATGTGACTTGCCCCAGGTTATCCAATGGGTTTCATGGGTGAACTAAAAATTGAACTGTGGTCTCCAGAGTCATAGTCCAATACTCAGACCACTGTGCCACATTGGCTCCTACGCTGTAGAAATAATGCAGTTTAACACTAACTGTCATGGTTCCATCCTACACAACCTTGGGATCTGTAGTTTAGCGAGGCACCAGCACTGCAGAGAAAGCTCAAGATCTTGTAAAACTACAAACCCCACAGGATTCCATAGGATGGAGCAACGATGCTTAAAGTGAAATCAAACTGTATTATTTCTACAGTATAGATCAGAGATTCCCAAATTCTAGTTCTCCAGGTATTTTGGACCTTAACTCCTAGAAGCTCCAGTCACTGTGGCCAATGTCCCAGAATCCTGGAAGCTGAAGTCCAAAACACCTGGAAGATAAAGGTTTGGGAACTACTGGAGTAGATGCACCCTGACATGATGATGCTCAAGAACCATGCTTTTTTCCAGAGACCTAGGATCCAGCTTGCTGCTTGGAAAAAGCAATGTTTTCTTCCAAGCAGAAGCACACCTGAGCCACTTTCAAGGATGACAGTAGTGGTGGTGAAGAAGAGTTAGGCTGCATCCATATTGCAGGAATACTCAGGTTTGACACTGCTTTAACAGCCATGGCTGAATGCTACAGAATTCTGGGGTTTGTAGTTTGTTGTAGCACCAAAGTGGAGCCACAACAAATGACAAATCCCAGAATTCCACAACATTGAACCAAGGCTGTTAAAGCGGTGTCAAACCTGAGAATTTCTCCAGTGCGGATGCAATCAAAGCCTAGTTCCCTTGAGAGAGGATGGACAGGTTTTTCCACCTGCCCACAATTCAGGTAAGACAAAGCAGAGGCGCTTTCCACTGACATTCACCTGGGGAGACACTCACCTGGGCAGGTGAGCTCTCCTGGCAGGAACTGCTGAAAGGAGATGCAACCAGGAAGTCCCCAGCCGCCCACATTTCGACACACCTGGCTCCAGGTAGCAACTGCTCTCGTCTCTTGAAGCCCAGGCCGCCTAGTTGTCCGAGCAAAAGCTTGGGAAGGCAAGAAGAACCTCTTAGAGCAGCTCAGGCAGCCCAGAAACTTTGTCTCCCACCTTCTGGTGAGTTCTGGCTTCCAGCTGTCATTTTCCTCTGCTTTTTAAATACCTGCATGGAAAAGCTGTTTGGTTCAGGATGAGTGAGAAGCGCCGGCAAGGCCAGATTGCCTCTCTGTATGGAGCTGGCTCCCCAGATGTGTTGGACTACAAATTCCATTACCCAAAACCATCTGGGGGATCATTGTTTCTGGAATCCCCAGCTGGATGATGGGGAGGGGGCCTGCGTGGAAAGGTGGTTTTGTTTGGGATGAATGAGATGCACCAGCAAAGCCAGATTGCCTCTCTGTATGGAGCTAGCTCCCCAGATGTGTTGGACTACAAATCCCATTACCCAAACCATCTGGGGGATCATTGGTTCTGTAATCCCCAGCTGGATGGTGGGAAGGGGGCATGCGTGGAAAGGTGTTTTTGTTTGGGATAAATGAAACACGCCAGCAAAGCCAGATTGTTTCTTTCTATGGAGCTGGCTCCCCTAGTACCACCTGCCATACCTCTAGATCTGTTGGACTACAATTCCCATTGCCCAAACTAGCTGGTGCTTATTGGTTCCGGAGTCCCCAGCTGGATGGTAGGGGGAAAACAGCCACTTTTCTATATCAGGCTGTGCACATACTATATTGCTATGATATTTACTTAAATCCTGCTTTTTTGTGAAGCCTGGGGTTCAAGTAGACTTGTATCTTTCTTCACCCCATCTGTCGTCATTATTTTTCATTGTGGGTTTTTGTGGTTGTTGTTATTGTTGTTGTGTGCCTTCAAGTCATTTCCAACTTATGGTGACCCTAAGAAGCCAGTGTGATGTAGTGGCTTGAGCGTTGGACTATAGCCCTTATCAGATGAGTGTGGAACTGGGGGTCTTCTGCACTGGGCAATTCGAATTCGCGTTATTTCGCAAAGTACTGTCATACCTGGGAGTCCTTCCGCATTGGCAGGATTCAAATTGGCCA
>NC_056522.1:4171318-4211213 GCF_019175285.1 Sceloporus undulatus | reverse complement strand
GGCAAGAGGAAAGACCCACCGGAAGTAAAAATTGGAATCGGGGGGTCTTGCGATGGAATTCAGGACTGGGTAGTCACACCAGACCCATTCGCACTGAGATCGAACAGAGCCCCAATCTAGGATATCGCCAATCCCCTTATCAGCGCACTGGCCAACACGCTCCAAAAAGAGGAGCCAGTACGCATTCAGTTCGGCAGCTCGCGCATTCACGTGAGTGCGGATTGGGCCATTCAAATGCTGGTATGATGGTATTGTGCAAAATAACGCGAATTCGAATCGCCCAGTGCAGAAGACCCCCAGTTCCACACTCATCTGATAAGGGCTTATGACTCTGGAGACCTGGGTTCAAATCCTGGCTCGACCATGGAAACCCACTGGGTGACCTTGGGCAAGCCACACACTCTCAGCCCCAGAGGATGGCAATGCCAAACCCCCTCTGAAGAAACTTGGCAAGAAAACCCCATGATAAGTTTGCCTTAGGATTGCCATAAGTCAGAAAAGACTCGGAAGCACACAGTGACAACAAAAGGTAAACTTACAATGGGTTTTTCTTGGCAAATAAAGGCCCGTTACAAATGGGCATAATAGTATGGACAGGATTTATATTAGGGTTAGAAAAGGGCGTCCCTTCTGGACGCCCCTAACCCTAATGCAGACCGAGTCCGTACAAAATGGCGGTGCCCGTTCCACATGGGGGCCACCATCTTTATGTAGTGCATGCACTGTGTCCACACGTTGCGCAGCACTTATGACGCTGTGAGTGTGCCATTGGTGCCTTGCGGCGTCATATCCACGCCGCAGAAAGAAGCACCATTTTGGGGCTTTTTGCTCCGTGAGAGAGCCGTGCGGTTTGGCTGCTGTGGCTCCCTCACGGAGCAACCGGCAGCGGCACGAGACTGCCTGTTTTGGGCGGTCTGTAATGCGCCAAAGATATGGATGAAATCAATAGGCCATGCTTTAACATGGCTCAGGAACGAAGCCAAAAGTAGTGTCCATCAGGCCTCCAAGGGTTGCATTCTGCAGCCAGTGTGCCAAAGCAGAGAAAGTTCTCTCCAGCCTTGTAAGAGCCCTGATGGCACAGTGGTTAGATGCCAGTACTGCAGTGGTTAGATGCCAGTACAGAAGATTATTGCACTGGGGTTAAAAAGTTCCACAGTGCGTTCTAACGGGGGTGAGCACGGGCGTGACAGGGCCCAGAATGCTAGTTTACTGCACAGCAAAACGCCGCTGCCGAGTGTTCCCATCTGATTCCAGGGGACGCCATTTCTGGGGACGGTTTCGTGCCCAGAAATGGCGTCCCTTGGAACCCAATGGGAATGCTCGGCGGCAGTGGCAGCGGCGTTCTGCCGTGCAGTAAACTAGCGTTCTGGGCCCCATCGGGTTCCCGTCACGCTCCATGCTTGCCCCCGTTAGAACGCACTGGGGAACGTTTTAACCCCAGTGCGATAATCTTCACAATGTTGTGAGTTCGAACCCTGCAGGGCTCCAAGGTTGACTCAGCTTTCCATCCTTTCGTATGTCGGTAAAATGAGTCCACAGCTTGTTGGAGGTCATTGGCTTATAGATTGTAAACCACTTAGAGAGGACTTAGTTCACTATGAAGTGGTATAGAAATGTAATTGCTATTGCTATTATTCTCTGTGTCTTTCCACGGTGTATTTTGTCCACTGGAGGAAGTCAAGGGAATAGTCCTTCCTACATATTTCAATGCCCAGTTGCCCAGTTGAATCACAGAGTTGGAGGAGACCCCAAGGGCCATCCAGTCCAATCCCCTTCTGCCATGCAGGATCTCTCAATCAAAGCATCCCAGACAGATGGCCATCCAGCCTTTGCTTAAAGATTTCCAAAGAAGGTCCGAGGGTGGGTGAAATTGTACTCATACCCTGCTGGTGATCTCCCCATTGAGAAAACTGGCATCCACTCCACCATTTCGCAGATGGAAACCAAGACACGTACAGCCAAGCAACTTCAGAATGCAAGTCAAAATGGCAAAAGTTATGAATGAGAAAGAGCAGGCTATCAAGGAGAGGCTGCAGCAGTTTGCTTTTGCCTGAGCTCACTGGAAAGGGAACACTTAGTTTCTGAGTTAAGGCAAATCTAAGGTGAACCTATCATGCAGTTTTCTTGGCAAGATTAGTTCAGAGGAGGTTTGCCATTGTCGTCTTTGGAGGCTGAGAGAGTGTGACTTAACCAAAATCACCCAGTGAGTTTCATGGCCAAGCCAGGAATCAAACCCTGGTCTCTAGATCGTAGTCCAGCATTCAAACCCCTAGGCCACATCTGGATCACTCTGATGAATTAATTGAGCGCAAACAACTTTTGTATTTTGAATTTTGTGGTAAATTGAAGTAAGCTGACAACAAAGGGGGAAAGGAAGAGGAGGAGGATCAGAGAGAAACTGGGGCATTTTAAAAGCAGCTGAAAAAGTGGGATGACAGAGGATTAACCATAGAATATTCTGCCATCGCCTCTCCTTTCCTGCTGTTGAGTTATTTAGAATCATAGAATCATAGTGTTGGAAGAGACCGCACGGGCCATCCAGTCCAACCCCCTGCCATGCAGGAAATCACAATCAAAGCATCCCTGACAGATGGCCATCTAGCCTCTGCTTAAAGACGTCCAAGGAAGGAGACTCCACTACACTCTGAGGAAGGCGTGTGTTCCACTGTCGAACAGCCCTTACTGTCAGGAAGTTCTTCCTAATGTTGAGATGGAATTTCTTTTCCTGTAGCTTGCATCCATTGTTTCAGGTCCTGTTCTCTGGAGCAGCAGAAAACAAGCTTGCTCCCTCCTCAGTGTGACACCTCTTCAAATATTTAAACAGGGCTATCATATCACCTCTTAATCTTCTTTTCTCCAGGCTAAACATCACCAGCTCCCTAAGTCATTCCTCATAGGGCATGGTTTCCAGACCTTTCACCATTTTAGTCGCCCTCCTCTGGACACATGGCTCCAGTTTCTCAATGTCCTTTTTGAATTGTGGTGCCCAGAACTGGACACAATATTCCAGGTGGGGCCTGACCAGAGCAGAATACCCCACCTGGAATTTAAGTGTACCTTCCTTTTGCACATTGAACTCAGTCTGTGGGAATGGAAGCAAGCTGAGGACAACTGGGAAAGTTGGGGGAGGAGGAGAGAGAAACTGAGGCTGCATCTGCACTGCAGAAATAATGCACTTTTGACAACACTTTAACTGCCATGGCTCCTTGCTATGGAATCCAAGGATTTGTAGTTTGCCGAGCTATTTCGCCTTCCCTATCAGAGAGCTCAGGTGCCACAAAAAATTGCAAATCCCAGGATTCCATAGCATGGTAGGCAGTTAAAGCAATGTCAAACTGCCTGGGTAATTTAAAGAGCAGCTGAAAATATGAGACAGCAAAGGATTAGTGCCAAATTCAGACAGTTGGAAGCTATGCATTTGCCATTCTGTGTGTGAATAGAATGCTAGACCTTTGGTCTGATCCAGCAGGGCTTCTTGTTTTCTTATGTGCTTACCTGTCAGATCAGATAAGAACGTCTCATCCGGCCTCCTGTTTTCCCCAAGGGCCAAAGAAATGCCTCTGGGACTATGACCAACTCAGCCCAAAAGCAATAATTTTCCACTGTGGCTCCTACCTGGTGTTTAGAGGTAGTTTCTTAGTTTAAAAAGAAACCATTTAAAACCTGTTAAAATGATATTGAATATTATAACTATAATATATGTTATGTATTGTTATGAAAATCCTGTGACAGCTTTGCCTTAGGGGTTAGCGTAAGTCGGAAATGATTTGAAGGCAGAATAACAGCAACAATGACAACATATGCAACCTTCGTGACATCACTTTGGCCCCAAGGGTTTAATAAAAAGCCAAGTTTTAAAGTGGTGCCAAAATGATTCCAATGTCAGTGCCAATTGGGCCTAGAGGGTGGGCATTGCACAACTGTCCAAAGCATGTCCAGAGGAGGGCAAACAAAATGGTGAAAGGTCTGGAAACCATAAAGCCCTATGAGAAGCAACTGAGGGATCTAGGGATGTTGAGCCCGGAGAAGGTTAAGTGGTGATATGATAGCCCTGTTTGAATATTTAAAGGGTGTCATGTTGAGGATGGAGCAAGCTTATTTTTTGCTGCTCCAGAGACAATTAGGACACAGAGCAATGGATGCAAACTAGAGGAAAAGAGATTCCAGTTCAACATTAGGAGGAGCTTCCTGACAGTAAGAGCTATTCGACAGTGGGACACACTCCCTTGGAGAGTGATAGAGTCTCCTACTTTGGAAGTTTTTTAAGAGGCTGGATGGCCATTTGTCAGGGGTACTTTGATTGAGAGTTCCTACATGGCAAAAGGGGGGTGGGACTGGATGGCCCTTGGAGTCTCTTCCAACTGTGATTCTATGATTCTAATTGAGATGCCATTGCAGAGAAGGCCCTCTACCATGTCCTCACAACGCATTTCCCTACTGTTGTGCAGTGGCATCACGGAAACCGTTGTGGGTCCTGGAAAGGACTGGTGGGGCGCAGACTGCCCACCTTGGCTGGCTACCTGGTCACACCACTATGGCCTCCAGAGGGTCTACTCAGGGTCTGACATGGCCAGCAGCCATGCCAGCCAGTAGCAATGCCAGACTCTGAACAGAAGGTAATGCTTACCCCAACAGTGACTGCTCGTAAGGGGTCAGCATTGCTGGCTTGCACTGGCCTGTTTGAGGCCTGGCATGGCTGCTGGACAAGCAAGAAAGGAAGGTAATGCCCTTTCTCACTTGCCAGTACCATGGGATGTACCATCCCTATGGTGATATCTCATGGGGTGTCACCTTATGTGATCTGCCCCCCCCCCCCGCCCCTTGGTGATGCTTCTGCTGATGGGACATGAAGGAGGACCCCTCCAATAGGAACTCAATTGTTTTTGTGGGTTTTTTGGACTATGTGGCCATGTTCTAGAAGAGTTTATCCCTGACATTTCACCAGCCACTGATGCTGGTGAAACATCAAGAATAGACTCTTCTAGAACATGGCCACATAGCCCCAAAAACCCACAAAAAAACTATGGATGCCGGCATGAAAGCCTTCGACTTCACTTAGGAACTTAATTCTTGGGTGGTCATATAGAGAGAGAGGTGCTATCAAGGTCCCAAGCTTTTAAGGGCTTTAAATTCGTGTGGAGGTGTATGTAGAGCACCTTGTATTCAGGTGCCATCACCTTCTATTGAGAATAGAATATATTTTTAACTTTTTAATATTTTTGCAATTACAGTGGGCCCTTGGTACCAGGACCCCCGTAGATACCAAAATCCGTGGACGTACACATCCTGTTAAATACAGTGGCAGAGTAAATGGTGTCGTATGTATAAAATAGCAAACGTAAAGCTTGCTTTTTGGAATTTATATACAGTAGTTCCTCCACATTTGCTGGAGCTAAGGGTGAAGCATGTCCATGAATGTGGAAAAATTGTAAATAAATAAACAACACTATTCTTTTTTATAGTTTTTGTGGGTTTTTCAGACTCTGTGACCATGCTCTAGAAGAGTTCAATCCTGACGTTTCACCGGCATCTGTGGCTGGCATCTTCAGAGAATGCTGGCATGGAAGTGTGTGTGTGTGTGTGTGTGTGTGTATACTGTGTGATTCTTTTTACTTGAGAGAACACCTTCTGCGGTCAACATCTGCCACACGTTGATCATAGAATGATGCTGGAAGACCTACAAATGCTTAGAGAGTTGTTTTCTCTAGGAACATCTAGGTTCTCCAGCACAACCCTATGGTCAACCTCTGACAGAATTGAGCTGGAGGACCTAGAGAGATTCCTAGAGAGAACATATTAATAGAATCCACAAATAATCAAATCCTCAAAAGTCAAGGCCACAAATGTGGAGGGCCAGCTATATTTTAAAAAATTATTTTGAAGCCATGGATGGTTAAATCCATGATAAAGTATCTGTGGATAGGAAGGTCTGAATGTATTGCTTTAAGCCGGAGAATTTATTGGAAGCTATCATGAGATCTTCAGATAAAGGGAAGAATATAAATATTTATATACAGTAAATAAATAAATGTTGCCTGTGAATTAATGAACGTAACCTGGGAGGTTTAATTAATATTGGCTCTTTGCCATTGATAGAACCATCCCCTGTCAATTTGCCTAATGGTTTTAAAAGACCATGTAATTGAGGATCAGGAGAAGCATGCTGTGAATTCATGGACTTTTTTGTTGTAAAAAATGTTGATTATACACACACACACACCGGTAATTGGGTTTTGTAGGTGTTATGAAAGAGAGGTAGACGGCATCCTCAGTGCAAGATATAATCTGGTTTGACACCACTTTAACTGCCACAACTCCATGCTATAGAATTCTGGGAATTCTGGTGCTGCAACAAAAACCATTCCCAGAATTCCATAGCATGGCGATGTGGTGCCAAACTGGATTTTTTTTCAGTGAGGATGCACCAATAATCAGGTATGGAGCTGGTGGGAGGGGCTGAGTGAATGGAATTTTGGGAGTGAATGGTGATTGGTGGAATGTTTGAAGGGATTTGAATATGGGTGGTGATTGACAGTTGGTGGGGTGAATGATGGAGGATTATATTTATTTATATCCTGCCCTTCTCCTAAAACTGAGGCTCAGGGAGGCTCACAACATTAAAAAAACACCATACAGTTGAAAACATACAAAAACAGTACATTAAAATGGGATTAAATTACTACAATAATTAAAACAGATTCAATGTTAAAATATCAAATACTTTTAAAAGATAAAAATGCTTAAAATACATTAAAACAATACAGTACCCCAGGCCATTCTTTAAAAGTATATATGGGTATATATGGTCTATATATGGTATAAACGTATATATGGGTTTAGACCCATATATAAAGTGGGCCCTTGTAATACGCTGGGGTTTGGTTCCAAGATCCCCCGTGGATAACAACATTCGTGGATGCCTAAGTCCTATTAAATATAATGTCAAAGCAAAACAGTGTCCCTTATAAAAATGGAAAATCAAGGTTTGATATTTGAAATTTATACTTTTTTTGAACATTTTCAAACTGTGGATGCTTGAATCCGCATATAAAAAATCCGTGTATAAAAAAGGCCAACTATACTCAAAAGTGAGAAAAATGGTGGTGTTTTGGAAATGTAATGTTGCATATGATAGCAACATATAATATTTCCTCTTCTAATTTGTGGGCCGTAAAATGTAGTCCCTCCTCAAATTGTTTTTTGGAGAAAGTTTGGGAAGGACTACTGGCTTTGACTCACTCATTTTGATGGCAAGGCCAGGAACCCCGGCCTCATTCCCACTTACAAATAAATTGGTTTGCAATCTGAACCAATGGATCGATTGGACAGCGGGGCATGGTTTCCACTACATTTGCCCCGATCGCATTTTTTCCCTGTAAAATAATCCACTTGTGGTTCACATTCACAAATGAATTGATTCAAAATGGACCTGCTCCAGCCAGCCGAAGGGGAAATTTAAATAGGTTCTTATCTGCATCTGGTTCACACTTGCACAGAATCGATTTATCCAAAAAGATATGGAAAACATCAGTCAAAAAGACGCGGGTTAAATGGGTCTAGCAAATCAAGGGATATGAGAGACACTGTAGACTGGGCCAGCCAGAAAAATCAGCAGTATAGAACATGTTACAAACCATCCTGGGCATAAAATGCTCTTTGAAAACACTGAAATTCTGGACCATGCCAACGGCTATTAGGTCAGAATGCACAGGGAAGCCATTGAAATCAACAAGCTTTCCCGAATTCAGTGCTAATTCGGGAGGCAGCCGGGTCCTACTGCACATAAATCGCTGCCCGGGTCCATCCCAGATGCAGCTGGGTCATCTAAGCCACTTTAGCAGCCATTTAGAAGACGGAAGCTTCCGTTTTCAAAAAGGGACCAAGGAAGTGGCTTAGACAACCTGGACAGCATCCAGGATAGACCCGGGTGGTGATTTGGTGGCAATTTATGTGTGATAGGCCATGAGCATTGAATTTGGGAAAGGTATGCTGCTCCTTTAACCTCATGCGATAGGGTCCTTAGTCCAGGATTTTCCAGGTTTTCTGAGACAAATGGTGACCTTAGCTATTAGTCATGCTGGTTGGAGGATTCTGGGACCAGAAAGATGAAATTAAGGTCAATTTGAACTCTTAACTGATCACTCGGTTGACCCAGCAGGCCAGTAGGAGTCTGCCTGCCTGTCCCCTTTCCATTTCCATTTCCCCTCCCTCCTTCCTTTCCTTCTTTTTCTCTCCCTCCCTCCTTCCCTACCTCTTTTTTTTCCTTTTTGCCCTTTCCTCCCCGTTTAAAGAGCCACTTGTGTTTTAGCCATGGGGAGGGACAACGAAGTGAAGGCAATGGCTGTTCATCCAGGAATCTCTGCCCATTGCTCCTCCTGGCTCACCCAAACCAGATTGTCCTGTTTGAGGTTTGTAGCAGGCGCCACTCAGGCATCTGGTGGATCTTTGTGTTGGAGGATTTTCCTGCTAAAGGAAACCAAAAGCGCAATGAGACTCTCCCAAGAATAATGACCTGCAAGTGCTTTCTGGTCACCTGCCAACTTATGACAACCACCTGAATTTCATAAGGTTTCTTTGACCTGATGGCCCTTTGCACATTATTTTTGCCACATTATCTGTTCCTCCTTGCCTGTGTTGTAAAGGTAAAGAAAGAGGACTGACCAGCTAGTCAAGTTTTCATTCATTCATTCATTTTTTTGGCAAAATAGTGTATTCAATAATAATTATGGAATCACTGGCATTTCATCACCTGTTTATTGATTTATTAAGGGGTGACAGAAAATTTTTAGAATATGGAACTGGAAGAAACCAAAAGGACAATCTAGTTCAACCCAGCAGCCATGCAGGAATATACATCTAAAGGACTCCTGAGAGATGCCCATCCAATTGTCATTGTGTGGCTTCAAGACATTGCAACTTATGGCAACCCCAAGGGGAATCTATAATAGGGTTTTCTGGGGCCGAGAGTGTGTGACTTACCCAAGGATTCCATGGCTGAGTGAGCTTTCAAATCCTGGTCTCTCAAACTGTAGTCCAACACGCAAACCACTTCATCAGACTGGCTCTCTCATCCGATTTAAAGACAAATAAAGGCGAGCCCATTACCTTCCAAAGCAATCTATGTCATTTTCAAAGGTCTCTTACCATCGGGAACAGCTTCCTACTGTTGAGGTATAATCTCTTTTCTTGTAGTTTGCATCCTTTGCTCCAGGTCCTAGGAAATTATTAATTATTCCCCATTGACAAGGTTGTCTAGCAAAAAAGACAGGAGCACAGTGGTATGCTCCTGTTAATATTGTGCGATAATGCTATGATTATCATATAACATCTCAATTATCCCGTGAATAAAGAGGAATTCTAGCATCGCTTTTTATTCATTGAGATTTTCTGTGACTAGAAAGTGGTGCTAGAATTCCTCTTTATTCATGGAATAATCATGGGATAATCAAAAATTATCGTGCGATATTGATGGGAGCATACTGCTATGCTCCCATCTTTTTTCTTTTCTTTTGCCAGTGTGATAATCTCCCTAGTCTCTGGAGAAGCAGAAAACAAGATTGCTCAATATGACATCCTTACTTAAAACAAATGTTGCCAAAAAACAAAACAAAAACAAAACCATGATAGGTTCACCCTTGGTCAGAAAGGAAGGACTTGAAGGCACAGAACAACTACAAAGTCCAAAGAGAGAGAGAGAGAGAGAATACTTCCAAGCACAAGGCATAGGTCACTGGCAGAAATCCTTGGTGTGAGAATCAGAATGCAGGCAACTGTCTTGTTCCAGTTCAGACTATTTATTTGAGGTCTCCAGAGATTTCCTAGCCTGTTCTCATTGTCCTGTTTAACTGGAGAGCTTGCAGACTGAACTTGGGACTTTTGCAGCAAAGCGTGCGGATGCAGCCATCCTCAGACAATGCCAGTCATAGATGCTGGCGAAACGTCAGGAATAAACTCTTCTAGAACATGGCCACGGAGCCCCAAAAACCCACAGAAAACAATATTTTAAAATAATTTTCTGCATGGAAAAAGGTTTGTGTACAACTGAACAACTGAACTATCAGAAAGCAACGGTGTCACTATCTCAGCCACTTATGTGGACAATTCTGGATTTTGGAGTATTTTCAGATTTCAGAATTCCAGATAAAGAAACCTCAAGCTGTACTCAATAGTCCCAGATGGGTGCAATCTTTATTCATGATGTATTTTCCTTCCATTTTCAGTTGTGCTTCTCCAACTCTGTGGCTCCATGGCTCCTTCGCTGGCGAAGAAAGCAGAGACCTCTCTCAGCGTCTCAGCACCTTCCTCCCTTGTAGGGAGTTTAGGATCTGCAGTCCCTGTTGTACTCATGATCTTGCTTCTTCTTCTCTGCTTCCCCTGTAAAAGGTACATGGCTCTCTTAGGGCCCATCATAGCCAGAAAGCTCTAGTGCCTCTCCAGACTACAAACCCCAACCATGACAGTTAAAGGGAGAACAAAGTGCTATAACTGGGTCTGAAAGAGACTTGTAGTTGAGTCGGAGAGTCTGTCTTTTGCAAGCAGAAAGTCTCAGATTCAATTCACAGAGGCATCATCTCCAGGCAGAGGGAGGAAAGGATCCTACCAAAATCATAGAGAGTTGTTGCTGCCGGTCAGAGTTCATAGTATTGGATTAGAAGGACCGAGGGGTAGAGTAAGGAGAAGGGCATTGTGGTGCAGTGGTTTGAACCTTGGTTTACAACCCTGGAAACCAAGGTTCAAATCCCTGCTTGTGACCTTGGGCAAGTCACACTCTCTCAGCTTCAGAGGAAGGCAAAAGGTAAAATCTCCTCTGGAAAATTTTGCCAAGAAACCCCTGTGATAAATTCACTTTAGGGTTGCCATCAACTGGAAATGACTTGAAAGCACACAACAGCAAAAGGGCAGCTCCTTTTCTCTCTCTGTGGAGGGATGTGGAGTTTTCCCATGGGAGCCCAAGGACCAAGGCTGCATCCAAGGCTGCATCCACACTACAGAGCATTGAGTCTTGGCATTTAAAATGATGTCAAACCAGATTATTTCTTCAGTGCAGATGTAGCTCAAGTCACCTGTCAATTTATGGTGGATTAATTTCACAGGTTTTTCTTAGGCAGGGAATCCTCAGAGGTAGTTTTTGCCAGTTCCTTCCTCTGAAATAGAACCTGAAGCACCTGAGATCTATTGGTGGTCTCCCATCCAAGGGCTAACCATGGCTGACCCTGCTCAGCTTCCAAGATTAAACAAGATCTGGTACCTTTAAAGGATTTAAGTTGCTGCGCTGTACAGCGAAGTTTTTTGACTGAAGCGTCAAAATCCATCTTCCTTCCTTTCTCTTTCAGGAAAAAGCGGCAATTATCAACCAGAGTGCTGAAGAGGGAACGGAATTCATCCCAGCTTCTTCACATGGTGAGTCTTCCCATTGCAACTTTTGACCATTCATCTGGTTGCAACCCAGTTCTTTGTGGATGTGGAAAATTAGGCAGCCTTTATAGTCACTTTCTGGCCCAGTGCAAAGCATTAGTTGTGATCTTCAAAGTCTTGTATAGAGATGCAAACCATACCCTATGAGGAACAACTTAGGGAGCTGGGTAGGTTTAGCCTGGAGAAGAGAAGTTCAAGAGGTAGTATGATAGCCCTGTTTAAATATTTGAAGGAGTGTCTTACTGAGGATGGAGCATGCTTGTTTTCTGCTGCTCCAGAGATTAGAAGACAGAGCAATGGATGCAAGCTACAGGAAAAGAGATTCCAGTTCAACATTAGGAGGAACTGGTTGACAGTAATAGATTTTTGACAGTGGAACAAACTCCTTCCTTGGAGTGTAGTGGAGTCTCCTTCCTTGGAGGTCTTCAAGCAGAGGCTGGATGGACATCTGTCAGGGATGCTTTGATTGAGAGTTCCTGCATGGCAGAAGGGAGTTGGATTAATAATAATAATAATAATAATAATAATAATAATAATAATAATAATACTTATTTATTTATACCCTGCTCTTCAGCCAAGGCTGGCTCTTGAGGTCTCTTCCAATTCTATGGTCCTATGATTCTATAATTCCTGTAATCCAATTGAGGGTACTGGAGTGGTCTCAAATCCTCATGCTTGGATTCCTTTTGCCTACACACTGCTTTCCTGTTTGTAAAGCTGCCATCCAGAGAAGTTTTATTACCTCTCTGAGAAAGCCATGTTTGGACAACCTTTGGCCACTAGATGGTAGCAGATATTCAACAGTGTGACTTTCCTCCGCTTTGGGCTCATTCCCACTTACATTTAAACTGGTGTGCGATTTGCCTTTGCTCCGTGTTGGTTAATTGATTCCAGAAAGTCCATCATTCTCACTATGAAAGCGGATCTTTTAATTACTCCCCTGTAATTGTTTCTTTTTTGGCACGATTGTCGTCTCCGCTAGTTTGTGCTGCTTCAAAATGCATGTCATTCATTTGGATTATCAGAAGTGGAAACTTATCCATCTGAGTTTTACAGAGTATTATCCCTCTCTCACCTCAGCTGGGCTCTTCTAATCATTTTTATCACCTCTGCCATATAGATATTTTGTCTACAATATATAGCTTGGGTCTCTCTTATCCAGATTTCCAAAAGGTGAAATATTCCAAAAAGCAAAACCTTTTTCATGGGTGCTTGAGACAGTGACACCTTTGCTTTTTGGTGGTTCAAGGTACATAAACTTTGTTTCATGCAAAAATATAATCTATCATACCTAGCAGCTATAATTCAAGTTTCATTTGTAATTTAATGTTTAAAATTTACTCAGTCATTTGATGTATAGAGATCATCAATATTTTCTGGCTCTTATGCATGACCACCATTGGTGATATAATGTCCCTTTTTCTTTTAAGCATTCCCAACCAGAACTTTTTTCTTGGGTGGCTGAGATAGTGACACTTTTGTTTTCTGGTGGTTCATTGTACACAGCCTTTGTTTCGTGCACAAAATTATTTAAAAATATTGTATAAAATCACCTCCCGGCTATGAATCTTGTGTTTACAGTTGGGTCCAGCTCCAACCATCTCATAATGTACATATATGCAATACATGTATTCCAAAATATTTCCAAATCAAAAGCACTTCCCAAGCATTTCAGATAAGGAAGACTTGAACACTTAGATAATACCTTAGGATAAATGATAGAAATCATAGAATTGGAAAGTACTGCAGGGATCCATCCAGATGAGGCAAGAGCAGGAAATCACAAGTTAAAAAATTCTGAGAGGTAACCATCTAAACTCTGTTTTAAAACTTCTGAAGATAGAGAGTCCTCATGGGCTGTTCTACTGTTCTTGGTCTCTCTCTGCCAACAAATCTATTCTTTTCTTTTAAAATATATAAATATCATAGAGTCATAGAGTTGGAAGAGACGACAAAGGCCATCCAGTCCAACCCCCTGCCATGCATATATATGAAATGGTGCATATTTAAAAGGTGTCACTGCCTACTTACTATGAAAGAAGTACCAAACTATTTCATTCCAAAGAGAGTTGTAAAGGCTTCATCTCAACTGAACAGTTTCTGGTCTTCTTTGATTTGTTCTTGAGTTGCCTTGGCCTTCATCTTGTTTTGGTTTCTTACATAGGCGAAACTGGAAGATGGACCAAGTCCAGAGAGAAAGTCCCTGGAGGACGAAAACATGGACAAAGGTAAGACATCAGAGTAGAATCATAAACAGAATGGTAGAGTTGAAAGAGACCACAAAGGCCATCCAGTCCATCCCCGTTCTGCCATGCAGGAAGACACCATCAAGCCTTTCCGACAGATGGCCATCCAGCTTCTGTTTAAAAACCTACAAAGAAGGTGATTCCCCAGACTCTGAGGACATTATTGTTATTATTGTACAGTATGAGGGGGTCAAACACAGACACACACAGTAAGAAGTACTCTGCTTCCAGAATTTCTTGCTGTTGTTCTTAATGGCCTTAGAGTTGGCTTTGACTCATGGCAACCCATGCATGAGACATTCCAGGACCCCTTGTCCTCCACTGTTCTGCTCAGGTCTTGTAGATACATTCCTGTGACTGCCTTGATAGACTCCATCCATCTAACATGTGGCCTTCCTCTCTTTCTACTCTCCTCCACATTTCCTAGCATTATTACTTTTCCAATGAGCCTTGCATTCTTGTGATATGCCCAAAGTATGACAGCCTCAATTTAGTCATCTTGGCTTCTAGGGACATTTTTGGCTTGATTTGTTCATGGATCCATTTGTTTGTCTTCTTGGCTGTCCACAGTATCCTCAGCATTGTTCTCCAGCACCACATCTCCAATGAGTTGATTTTCTTTTTATCCTCTTTTTCACTGTCCAGCTCTCACATCTGTACCTGGTGATGCAGAATACTATGGTTTGGACGATTCTAACTTTAGTGTATATCTTTACTCTCTAGGATTTTGTCTAGTTTCATTATAGCTGCCCTTTCCAATGCTAATCTTTGAATTTCTTGACTGCACTCTCCATTCTGACCAATAATTGACCCAAGGTGTGGGAGATCTCTCCATATATCACTGCCAAGGGGAATCTTTAACCTTATGGCACCATCACCTCAAATTCACAACAGAAACACTCCAGCTTTGTTCAGATGGCTTTGTTTTCCCAGTCAGCTACGGAGCATCTCCCAAGTGAAATGAATTTTTGCTGTGAACTGCATCCTTTCCTTGGTCCCTTTCACATTACACATTTGAGGTCATAGCTGCATCCTATGGGATTTGTAGTTTTGTGGTGCATTTAGAAATCTCTGCTGGAGAGCTCTGCTGCCACAACAAGCTACAGTTCCCAGACCTCCCTAGCATTGAGCCGTGGCAGTTAAAAAATGGTGTCAAACTGGATTATTTCTGCAATCCGGATACAGCCCAAGTGTTTGTAGGAGAAACAGGTTGAACTTTCTGCCCGTCTCTGGTTACTGTGTGTCCATAGAGGCCCATTTCTCCCAGGCTGTGCTTCCTAGCAGAGAGACATGTACCACCTTTTAATCTTTCTTTCTTTTGGCATGGCTTTTCTTGGCACAATGACAGGCAGTCGGCCTGATCACCTGTCACCCCTGGGTCACGTGAAGGGGACTGATCCCTTTCTCCCACCTGTGGCCAAGTGGTCAATAATCTGGGCTTGTGCCCAAGCCAGAGCTACAGGGTCAGGATTTACCATCTCCGCTGGCAAGGATTCAAAGAACACTGCTCCCCTTCTCTGCCTGTCAGCCTGATAATCTTGTGTAATCCCTTTAGAAAGGCACTTGAAACCTTCCCAGGCAGTCCTGACTTCTCTTTGCCTTTTGCTGTAATTAGAACTCCCTCCCAATGAACTCTGGAGCAGAGGGCAACGGAAGGGGCAGCAAAGAGAAACCTTTTCACAGCCTTTTGAGTTGTGGGGAGATGGCTCATCTGGCCCATTGTCCAATGCAAAACTCTGACGTTTCAACCAGGGTTGCCGTTTTTGCTTCCATCCCTCTCTTGCTCTGGCTCAGCCACTGGAAACTAAGCCGAAGATTTGGAGGGAGGTAGAGGGTGTGTTTTTGGATGGAAGCTCCCAGAATCCCCCTTCCAGCATGGATGCATAAGGAGCAGTATTCCAGAAATGCCAAATTTCCAAGCACTGTGCTGTCTCTTCTTTCTTGACCAGAGGAATTTTTCTTGCAGGGCTGTGTAGAAGAAGGAATTTTAGCAGGTGTTGCTTGTAATGCAACCAGCCAGCAAGCATCACCTCCTGAAATTTCCACTTCTACACAACTCTTAAAGGTACAGGAGCCCTCTCCAGTTTTCACTCTGATAACCTTAATTAAAGTTAGAGTAGCCCCCTCCAGTTTTCACTCTGGCAATCTTAATAGAAGCTTTCTGCATGGTTCACTTTGGCAGCCTTAATGAAAGGTACAGGAGCCCTCTCCAGTGTTCACTCTAGCAACCCTGTCTTCTTGAATTGTCAAAGAAATAGCAATGGACTTTATCACACGGGAGGAATTTCTCTTAATTTCGAAGGAAAAGAAAGTGGGGCCAGAACGCATTCCAATTGTGTTCGAACTGGCTCCCCATTGCCCGAAAATAGCATGCCATTGCCTGAATTTGCGTGTGGTAGTCTGTCACGCAATAACGTGAAACCCCATGAGTGCGTTCGGACTGACTTCCCATTACCCGAATTTGCGTGTAGTGGGTTATCACGCAATAACATTAAACCCCATGATTGCATTCAGATTGCCATTGGATTATACTTCCAATTTCCCTTGTCTAGTAAACTCCAAAGTTAATCTGTTTCTGTGTTCAAAAGAAAGGGAGAAAGCAGAAAAAGAAGGCTGGAATATCTTCGATGTCTTACACCTGTGTAAATTCTCCTGCAGAACTGGTTGGACGTGCTTTTGTCTCGTTTACGTTCAGTTCAATGTTTGCATTCAGCTCAAGGTCATGGAAGCAGAGTTTGGGATGTGAAGCAGGCATACAGTGAGCATGAATGCACCTGTGCATTGGGAACAGTTGTATCCTGCACACAGAAGCATATTGATATACATTGTATATTGATGCATTGCGCATGCGCATTTGACCACACATTTGATTGGGCAACATTGCAGTTTACTAAAGGGACAACGTTACACTACTTCTGCATAACTGAGCATAAAGTTACCAGCCTTCTTATCAATGGAGGATCTCAGAGACTTGCGACATCTTTAAGGCTAACTGATTTATCTTAGCATGAGCTTTTCAGGATTGCAACGCACTCCCTCAGCTGCATTGATGGACTGCAACTGGGTATGAAAAGTGTGTCTTCTAGGCTTCATGTGGCCCCTGAGCTCAGTTTTATGGCCACTGAAGCCCTCTGCCAGTCCCTGAAAGCACTCCACAACCCCTTTAAAAATATTTTTGTATGTTGGGAGGGTAACCTCCATTGCAGAAATACAGACCTGTTATGGTTTCCAGAATGAAAATTGGAGAGTCCCTTTAATAGTTGTGTAAAGAGGGACTGTCACCAGATCATAGAATCACAGATGTTGCTTGTTACCCAGTTGCATGACAAGCAACACCTGCTGAAATTCTCTCTTCTGCACAACCATTAAAGAGACAGGTGCTCTCTCCACTTTTCACTCTGGCATTGAACAAGGCCTCTCCACTTTTCACTCTGGCATTGAACAAGAGAAGAGGATAGTTCCTTTTTGGTACAGTACTTAACATTGCCCCTTGGATAAGTTGATTCAGTGTTTTGGAGGCTGATTTTTTGATTATAATTTCTAGGCTTATACATGAGAATACATAGTAATTTACTCTCACTGAGTCATCATTTGGGGAAAAGGCAAGGAATAAAAGGATGGCTCTCTCCTGATTGTAGGGAGCTGAGCAAACAGAAGGGAAAAGCTGGGTTGTCTTTGGAGTTTCCTCAATCAGAGAATCACCCGTTGTCTGCATAGCCTGCTCCCACAATGGTTCGAACACCCATAAACAGTCCACACCACACAGCGTCAAGCTGCGCTGCTGAATTTTTTGTCCCCCCCCCCCAAAGCATGTGCATTTTCGCACAAACACACCACCTGTGATTGTCAGTTACCTCCCTCATCCCTCTATGTTGCCATCCCATTGGAAACTGTGTGACTGGCCATACAGTTGCATGAGCGATACAACACCCGTACAGTGCATTGGTGTTCCCAGTGGCACACTGGCAAAGCACAGTCATAGGGGGGGGGGGCATATGTGCTCCCTTTCCCCCCACTTCACCCAATGACCCCATGTTGGATTGTGTAGTTTGTGTGGATTTTTATTACATCCATTGCATTATTGGTAAGCTGTCCCGTTTGTTGTAATTTCACATCATGCGGTCTGTGACGGTTCGATGGTGCATCTGGCCACTCGTCTACCTGTACACTCAATAAAAGAAAAGAACTGTATGGCAAGCAGTGGCGTGGCCAGCTGTGTTTCACCATGCCCAGGACACATGGCCCAGACTGTTTCCATAAGCTGCCTTGGCCTTCCTGCATTCCTGCACTCATGTTATGCTGTTTATATGCCGGTGTGATAATGCGCACCTTCAGCATTAAAGCAGAGCAAATGGACATTATTTTGCTCCAGCTTTTCACCCTGGAGTGCAGCTTCGTCCTGGTTTCCTCCTCTTTCAGACTTGTGTGGTGTATAAACACGTAGGCCTTAAGCCAAGTTGAAGCTGCTTCCTCTAGGAGAGAGCTAAACTGTAACTCAGGACTTTCCTGCACTGACCAGAATATTCCATGGCTAACCTAGAGTATCCTGGCCCTGGAGTTGCCCCAACCTCCCACCATTACCTGGCCCTATGTCCCTGGGAGAGGCCATTTGCATGTGCATCCCACTGAGCCTTCTGGCATAGAATCGGTGGGCTCATTCCCACTTACACTTTAAACTGGTTTGGGATTTGCCCTCGCTCCGTGTTGGTAATCGTTTCCAAAAGGTCCGTCGTTCCCACTATGAAAGCGGATCTTTTAATTAGCCCCGTGTAATCACTTCTTTTTTTGGCATGATTGTTGTCCCCACTAGTTTGTACTGCTTCAAAATGAATGTCAATCATCAGTGATGTAAGCACCCTCTTGGCAAACCTGTGGGGAGACAGAGGAGGAGGAGGAAGAGAAGGAGGAAGGTGCTGCGTAGTGGGAAGAGGAGGAAGAGGAAGGCAAGGCACGGCATGTTCAGTGGGTCTTTAAAAAAATAAATTGATAAAAGAATAAATTCATTGTTTTAGTAACTACTCGCCTTTGCAAGTAGTAGCAAAATCAATGAATCAAATCTTCTTTTTATTTTAATGTTTTTAATAAAAAAAACATGCACCCATAGGTCACACCACAAGCAAAAAGGCAGAGCTGGGGTGTGTGTGAAATGCTGGACCTCCCAAAAACTGAGGAGGGATGGTAAACACCCCTCTGCCATTTGTACTTCCCCTCTAGAATGATGTGATTCAGATCTGTCGTTCCCACTTGTTGAACACGGTTCAAAATTGATTCTTTTCAAAAGAACTGCTAGGAAACTAGTGTCTGGAAAACTTTTTTTTGGGGGGGTAGCGTTTGCCTCGCTTTATCATGGCAGACTAGATTAAAGTATGATAGGAACTGGTTTGAAATGGGAACGACAGTCATTTAAACCAATCGGCAATTCGCTTTTTTATAGTGGGAACGCGCCCATAGAATCCTAGAGTTGGAAGAGACCCTAAGGGCCATCCATCCAACCCGATTTGACCATGCAGAAAGACCCAATCCAAGCCCTCCCTGTGACAGATGGCCATCCAGCCTCTGTTTAAAAACCTCCCAAGAAACGTGGTGCTTTTGAGATCAGAACAAGGCACCCAGCGATGATCACACTGCTGCGCACCATGTTCTGGTCTCAGAGCAAGTGACCCGTAGCAACGGCAGACTTGCAGGGTGAGTCTGCATGACCCACAGCCACTCTGGGAAAATCCAGAGTTAGAGTTAGAGATAAGTTTTTTTATAAAAAGGTTTTAAGGGTGTTAAACTCCAATTCTGGTGCTGATTGTGCCAGACTTTGTCCCGGCTGTTTGCACCAGAACCAGGGTTGGAACGATGCATTGTCTGAACAGGGCGGCTCCAGAATGGGAGGGAAATGGGCCATGCAGCCACAGCCTGCATTACATTAGGCCAGTGGTGGTATATATTTCTCTTTCTTTGGGAACGTGGGAAAGTGATCTGCTTTCCCCACTCTGCTTTGGCTGAGAGCCCAGAGCAGCTGCACTGGAGGAAACTCACTTTCCTCTTGGAACAATAGCATTTTCCCCACCTCCGATGAGCTTTTTGTGCCTTGTGGGCAGCGCTTTGCAAGATCTCTGCACACTTTCCTTCCAGCATGTATGGGCTTGCTTCCCAGTTTGAGGAAACTATCAAGATTGCTCTGTAGGCACTCCGCTCACAGTTTAGTTGCTTAGCTGAAGTAAAAACAAAGCTGTGTCGTTAAATAGTCCTGTTAATTCAAATAACACAGACCTGCAAAGTTGAGGGTCATAAAAACTCTGTTAAAAACGTACAGGGGTACCCCGGGTTACGAAATTAATTCGTTCCGCCGCCGCTTTCGTAACCCGAAAATCTTCGTAAGGCGAAAAAGCCATAGGCGCTAATGGGGAAAAGCCGCGATTTCATGCGAAATAGCGCCGAAAAGCACCAAAATTTTTTTCGTAACCCGAAATAACCTTCGTAACCCGGAACAGTTTTTTTAAATGGATTTTTTTCGTAACCCGGAAATTTCGTAAGGCGGCGCATTCGTATCCCGGGGTACCACTGTATCCTGGTGTTATAGAGACCTGGCATTTTCAATCCAAAAATAGCAATAGCAATGACCTCAGGTTTTGCTCCATTATGTACAGGTTTTTCCCCCACGACTTGCTTTGAAGCTTCTGCCTTCTAATATGGGACTGAATGAAATGATCCTGCAAATAGTTATTCTGTAACGAGTAAGAAAGGGGTTAGAGTCATCTAATAGACTTTCAAAAACACTTTTATTCACTGATATGAAACACAAAAATCCATTCAAAAGCACAAAAAGGGACATCAGGGTCTGTACTCAAAGCTGAGTAACAACTGAATTGATCAAAAATGTGGACTTTGTGAAAGAACTGTTTGTGGCATGGCATTTTTATTGTGTTTTTCAAATTCAGCACCCCAAAATACATTAAAAACAGCTACAATGTTGGGGAAAAAAAATAATTGCAGGCCTGTGTAATATTTAGAATATAAAACAGAAGCAAGAGCCAGTGTGATATAGTGATTTGGTGTTGAACTAGAACTCTCAAGAGACCTGTGTTCAAATTCCCTCTTAGCCATAGAAACCCTCAGGCATACTCTGAGCAAGTCACACTGCCTCAGCTTCCAAGGAAAGCTATGGCAAACCTCCTCTGAACATATCTTGACAACAAAATCGTAGGATAGGAACACCAGAAGTTGGATTCTACTTCAGGCACATACTGTAATTACAAAGTGTATCGTCTGAGGCTTCATTTGGAGTTACCCTTTGAAGTATAGTAAGTTGTACCGTGAGGACTGGCTTGGAGTTTGGGGACTGGTAGTTTGTAGTATGTAAGGAGCCCATGTGGCGCAATGTGAGTATTAACCTAGGCTTCCAAGAGACCAGGGTTCGAATCCATGCATGGCTCTGAGTGGGTGACCTTGGGTAAGTCACATTCTTTCTGCCTAAAAGGAAGACAACAGCAAAACACCTCTCAAGAAATCTTGCCAAGAACATCCTTGGGTGGATGGATGTGCCTTCAAGTCCACTGTCAACTCATGGCGACCCACTAAGTTTAATAGGGTTTTCTTAGGCAAAGACTAGCCCATGGTGGTTTTGCCCGTTCTTTCTCTGAAATACAGTCCTCCCTCCGAATTCGTGGGGGATCTGTTCTGGACCCCCCGTGAATTTGGGAATTTTCATATATTCATCTTTCGGCCTATGATGGGGAGAGTAGGCTGGCCCAGCTCCATCAGGGCTAGCCTGAAGATAGAGGCTCCTCCCTCCTTAACTGTCATCCTTCGACCTGGCAGGGAGTGAATAGGCTGGCCCAACTCCATTAGGGCTAGCCTGAAGAAAGAGGCTCCTCCCTCCTTAACTGTCATCCTTCGGCCTGTGAGGAAGAGAGTAGGCTGGCCCAGCACCATCAGGGTTAGCCTGAAGAAGAAGAGCCCTCCCCTCCCTCCTTCCAACTGTCATCTTCTGGCCTGGGAGGGAGCGAAAGGACAGGCCCAACGCCATCGAGCCCAGCCTCGATTAAGAAAAAGAGCCCTCCCTCCGGTCCATCTGCCTTGGTCAAGGCCTCAGAGGGAGAGAAGAATGCTGGACCTGATTCCCTCCCCCCCTCACCATTCCCTTCTCCTTTTGTATCGTGTCTTTTTAGATTGTAAGCCTGAGGGCAAGGAACCGTCTATTATCCCCTCTGTTGTAAGCCACCCAGATTCCCAGTGATTGGGTGGCATATAAATAAATCCTACTACTACTACTATTATTATTATTATTGTTATTATTATTATTATTATTATTATTATTATTATTATTATTATTATATATTCAAGCTCCATAGCTTTGAATGGACACGTGCTCCTGCGTACGGCCATGTGCATGTGTCACGGCCGTGTGCACCATTAACTTTAATGGAGGTCACCCCTCTGTGAATAATCAAAACCGTAGATCTCAAGTCCATGAAAACGGAGGGGCGACTGTATAGCCTAGGATCATTGCTCTTGTTGTGCACCTTCAAAGTCATTTTTGACTTATGGCAATTCTAAAGTGAATCTGTCACAAGGTATTCTTTTCAAGATTTGTTCAGAGGGTGTTTGTCAGTGCCTTCTTTGGAGGCTGAGAGAATGTGACTTGCCCAAGGTCACCCAGTGAGTTTCCATGCCCAAGTGGGGATTTGAAGTCTGTTCTCCAAAATTGTAGTCTAATGCTGAAACAACTATACCATGCTGGCTCCTTGGTCACCATAAACTGAAGACAAATTGAAGGCACATACAGTCAACACAACAGTGCCGAAGGCAAAGAGATCACAGTATTTCCACCTCGGTTATAAAAGCCAGATTGAAATCTACAGATTGACTGAGTTTGCATGGCTTAATCTTACTGTTTCACACAGATGTAATCTTCCAGATCTACTGAGTTTGCTCAGCCTTATCTGACTCTCTTACACAGACAGTATGCAAGCTTACTGGCTTACTCACTGTCTCCTCTTTAAAGTCGCTGCCAGCAGCAGTAATTAGATGTTAAAGTTTGCATTTGCTGGACCTGAGCTGTTAGATCGCCTGCATCTGCAACTGAATAGTTTTCTGAACTGCTTCAGGTAAATGTCGCCAAACCTACGCTGCTTTCTGAATGTTTGCCTTTATTGTACAGATTTCTGAATGTTTGTTACAAATGCCTCATTCCCACTTACAAATAAATCACTTTGCAATCCGCATCAGTCGATTGGTTCGGCAGAGGAGCATGGTTCACACTACATTTGCCCTGATCACATTTTCTTGCTGTAAAACAAAATAAAATAACCCACTTGTGGTTCACATTGATGAATGAATCAATTCAATCTAAACCATTCCGTGCTGGAGGCTCTCAAAATAACCCACTTGTAGTTCACTTTGGTAAATGGATCTGTTCAATTTGAAGCATTTTCAGCAGGATTTTTCCCCTCTGTCCATCATTGCAATCAAATCGATCCTTGAAATCGATTCTGATCCACATCTGGTTCATACCTGTGCGGAATCGATTTATCCAAAAAGATGTGGAAAAAATCAGCATAAAAAAAACATGGGTTAAATGGGTCTAGTGTATGGCCCACCCTCTGAATTGTTTCAGCGATTTGGTTCAACCAGGGTCATTTAAGCTGCTTCAAACCAATTTGCAAATCGGTTTAAAACATAGTGGGAATGAGGCCAAAGTTTGTTTTCATGAGCTGGTCAAGGCTGCAATCCCGCTACATATTAGTTGTTGTTGCCTTCGAGTTGACTCAGATTCATGGGCATCCTCTGGATGAGACATCTCCAAGCCCCCCTGTCCTCCACTGCTCTGCTTAAGTCTTGTAGATTCACACTCATGACCTCTTTAACTGAGTCCATCCTTCTGCCATGCACTCTTCCTCTTTCTCCTGCTCTCCACCTTTCCTAGCATTATTGTCTTTTTCAATGATTCATGCCTTCTCATAATGTGGCCAAAGTCTGACAGCCTCAACTTTTATCATCTTGGCTTCCAGGAAGAGTTCAGGCTTGACCTGTTCAAGCAGCCATTTGTTAGTCTTTTTAGCCATCCATCTTCTCCAGCACTACATCTGCAATGAATTGATTTTCTTTTTATCTGTTTTCTTTACCATCTAGCTCTTACATCTGTAAATGGTGATGGGGTTTGGACCATCCTAATTTTAGTGTTCAGATGTATATCTTTGCACTTTTAGGATCTTGTCTAGTTCTTTCATAGCTGTCCTTCCCATTCCTAATTGTCTTCTCATTTCTTGACTGCAGTCTCTGTTCTGGTCAACATTTGATGCAAGGTATGGGAAATCTTTAACTTTTTTGATTTGCTCATTATCTAGGCTGAGTTTGTGTAATTCCTCAATGGCCATTATTTTAGTTTTCCTATTTAACTTTCCTTAGTAACTGTTTGAAGTCTATGATGTTTTCCACTAGTTGTATGGTGTAATCTGCATATTTTAGGTTATTGATGTTCCTTCCTTCTGTTTTCACTCTTCCGTCTTCTGAATCAAAACCTGCATTTCATATAATATTTTCTGCATGCTTGGGAGTAATTCCAGTTGAATTAAGTGGAACTCAGTGAGTAAACCTGTTGCAGAGGTTGGCTTTGATATAACAAGTCTCTTTAGTAAAGCTGATCTGCACAGAACTTCCTCCTGATCAGTATGGGAGATTCTGGAAGTTAGACTCCCCCCAAAAGTAACTTTTCCAGACTCTGTCTAAAAGGTATCTCTGTTATTCACCCTGACTTTTACATAGCCTATTTCTATCATGACTTTTGAAATAATTTTTTTTAAGATGTTGTACACATGTAAAAAGCTATAGATGAAAACAGGACAATAAAGGTCATGAAAACAATGGAAGCCACAATAAATCAATAAAACAACTTTAAAGCAGCCAGGAGATAAGAAAACATCCTGTTCTGAAAAGCGCTGGCCAAACAAGTGTGTTTTTCCTTGGCGCCTGAAACTTGTAAAAAGGAGACACCGGACATATAGGTGCCCCAGGACGTTCTTAGATGTCCCAAATGCCCATCAGCCCCTACTTCAGGCTGGTAGGATGGGACTTCCAGTTATTCTTGGTTGTCTCCAACATCTCTCTCTTTCACAAAACACAGTTGCAGCATTTTGATGCCATTTTCACTGCCATGGTTGCATCCTAAGGAATCCTAGGGCTTGTAGTTTGGAGAGGTCCTTAGAATTCTCCATCAGAGAGCTCTAGTGCCTCACCGAGCTACAAATCCCAGGTTCTGTGGGATGCAGCCGTAGTTGCTGATTTGGCATCATAGTGCTAAAATTGTGTACTGTGAACAAAGATTGCCGGTTACTGCTCTCCTGCTATTAGCTACATTGGAATTGCAATTGACTTTCCCCACTTTGGCAGGTCTAGTGTCCTTGCCTCAGGGGATGTATCCACACTGCAGAAAGAAAGCAGTTTGACACCACTTTAACTGCCATGGCTCCATCCTGTGGAATCCTGGGATTTGTAGTTTGGTGAGATATTCAGCCTGATCTGTCACAGACCTCTGGTGCATCATCAGACTACAGTACCCAGGATTCTGTAGGATAGAGATAGAGTCATGGCAGCTAAAGTGGTATCAAACTGCTTTATTTCTGCAGTGTGAATACACACAAGGTTGGACAATTACAGCAAATTTTCTGCTTTGGGACCTTCCAAGAGTCAGTTTTTGGCTATAGGATCCTCCCAGGGCTTGTCATTTCTAACAAAAACAAAGAGGAAGTTATTGAGAAGGCTACAACTCCTCAGTGGAGTTTATCACACGAAGGAGATCAGGAGTTTATCCTGTGAATATCCCAGAAAAACCGCATAATTACGCAAAACGATTTCACACGACGTCGCACAAAACCCACCATTAAAGTGGCCACAAAGAAGCATTAACGCACATCTCTTTACTTTTGGGATTTCAGCAACAATGCATTCTGATATCACTTTATTTGCACAATTGTGTGTGATAATCATTCGTACAATTACTTGCCATTTTCGCTTTATTTGTGGGATGCTTAAAAGTTGCTTTACTTTCCAACTTTTATGGGATCCCTTGTTGTTTACCTTGGTAGCAGAAAGCCATCTCTAGCAATGGATCCCAATTCAGGGCAAAGCCGTAGGCAAACCTACAAGCTTAGCGATAGAAATGCTTGTAGGAGGCAAGATGGTACACTGAGTAGCAGCGTTGTGCATGTTTTAATTTTTCACTATCCTGACTGTTTTATCAATAAGGCTGCGATCAGGCGCTCTGCACACTTGAAAGCTTTGCAGACTTGTTTTTAAATTCTCAAACTTATCTCGGTTTGACTTTAATTTATCAGCTGTAGCTTGTGTGTAGGAGATGCTGTTTGCGTGCGGCTTGATTCGCTCTCTTTTTTAACCCCATCAAGTTACGACTTGCTAAAGTGGAGCATTTTATATTTTTCCTGGGAAGAGAATACAGAAAAAGGCTATTTAATTATTATAATGCATGAGCTTTTGTAGACTTGTTTCTGACAGACTTAAGTCTACCTACTCAGTCTAAAAGCATTTGAGGAAGTAGACTTAAGCCTACGAAAGCTCATGCTGCCAACTTCTTTCTTTCATTTAGTCTCAGAGGTGATACAAGATCTCTTTGCATACGGATTTTAAAGACGAACATGGCTATATCTTGGAATTCATAATTATTATGAGTTCTCGCAATATAGCTTGTTGGGTTGGCAGGGTTTGGCTTGTTCTTGTTGCAGCTCCTTGCCTATGGAAGACAGGCTTTTATGAAGTTATGGAGCTGGTATTGTTGATAAACCCATGACATTCATTTTGTGGGGGTTTTAAACAATCTTTTTATCGCTATTCCTCTCTTTCATCTGCTTTACGTGCCTGTCTTTCTGGAAGCGGCTGAGCCACAAAGGAGGCTTCCCACTGGGTTAATGGCCTTTTGGGGAGGGGGAATGGACCCACTAATGCCCCTGATGGGGTGGCTTTCTCTCTCTTTCTCTCCTGGAGGGTCTTACTGTGCTCTGGCTCCCAAAATGCCACTGTCTGCTGCATGCATAAGGCGATTGGAATCTATTTAACCTGGATTATCTGCCAGATGGAGATGTTGGTTTTAAAGGGGACAGCTGCGGGATTCCAGCTTTTTCATGGCAAGAGGTTACGGGGTGGGCAAGGGGGCGCGGGAGGGAAAGGGGTTCCCCCTAGAACAGAGAAAGGGTTTCCCTGTTCCTCGTCTGCTGTACTCACTCAGCCCTACTCCCCCACCCCATGGAGATTCCCTGGCCTAGATTATCCTCATCCCTGAAATCACAGAGAGAAAGAAGGAAACGAGGGGGGGGGGATGACACCATCCTTAATTCCTCTGCAGGCACCATAATACTCCATAAGAAGATGAGGACACAAGAGAAGAGCCATCCTGGATTGGACCAAAGGCCTATTTTGTTGTTATTAACTGATTTCAAGTTGATCTTGACCCATGGCGATTGGCGACCCCATGGATGAGACATCTTCAAGACTCCCTTTCCTCCACTGCTCTGCTTAGGATGGTCCTGCAAATTCATACCCATTACCTCCTTAATAGACTCCATCTATCTAGCATGTGGGCTTCCTCTCTTTCTATATCCTTTCCTAGCATTATGGTCATTCCAATGAATTGTGCCTTCTCATGATGTGGCCAAGGTGCGACAGCCTCAATTTGATCATCTTCGCTTCCAGGGAAAGTTCAGGCTCGATCTGTTCAAGTCCCCATTTATTTGCCTTTTGGCTGTCCCTGGGATCCTCAGCACTCTTCTGCAGCCCCATATCTCAAATGAGTTGTTTTTCTTTCTATCTGCTTTCTTCACAGTCCAGCTTTTGCATTTGTACATGGCTTGAGACTTGCTCAAGGTCAATCAGTGAGTTTCCATGGCTGAGCGGGGATTCAAACCCTTGTTTCCCAGAGCCCTTGTCCATTACGCACACTGCTACACTACACTGGTCCTTGAGCCTGTGCTGTCCAACTTTTCACAGATGAAAACAGGGCACATGTGGCCAAACATCAATAGTGTGGTTAAAGTGGCAAAAATTACTAACAAGGAGGATCATATGAGCTAGGAGAGGCTGCAGCCGTTTGCTTTTGCCTGAGCCTAATGGGAAGGGCAATATTCTGCCACACTTGCCTGATGAGTTGGGTGCAAACTACTTGTCCACTTTGGACTCAGTTTGCAGCAAGTGAAGTAAGGGGGGAAAGTGGGAGGAGAAACTGAGACATTTTAAAAGCAGCTGAAAAACTGGGACAACAAGACTGTCTATGCCAGGGGTAGGCAACCTTTTTGAGCCGGGGGCCGGGTTGCTGTCCCTTAGACAACTGGGGGGCCGAAGCCAAAGAATAAATAATTAATTTTTTTAAAAAAAAATTAATTAAATAAATAAACTGGGACAAATGTGGGACAACATTTTCAAATGGAGGACACTTTTTTAAAAAGTGGAGGACATGCAAAAATTTTTGCTGATTTTTTAAAAAATGTTAATATAAATGCATGTTTCAGAGGCTTCTATAGACAATTGCCCCCCTTGCCTGCCGCTTTCCCCCCCTTGCCCGCCTCCTCCTGATAGGCCAAAGGCCCCACACCCTCACGCAAGAGGCCAAAGGCTCCGGCGGCAATCGGCGGCAGGACCGGCCTGGGGCCGGTCCCAAGGCCTTGCCAGGCCGCCTCCAGCCCGCGGGCTGCAGATTGCCTACCCCTGGTCTATGCCATATAGGGACTGCTGAAGAGTGTGTGAACCATAGCAGATTGTATAGGACTGAACCATAGTCATGGAGTTACATGCTGATTATGCATCACTATGGAGTGTTGCTCAACTGAATGCACAACCAAATGTGTACTGCATTAGCATGCCCAACACATGCAACCACACACAATGTGCAACCATGCACGATGAGACCCCCTGTGCAGCTCTGCTTTTGTAGTGATCAACCATGATTAACTTTTGATCATGGCTGTTCTTCTTTGGATGAAAATGTCCAAATGCACAGGGGAACTTAACACATATGTAAGACCTCAGCACAGTTCTAGCCTCTAATGGCTAAAGGATACAAGGATAAAGGAAAAAATAAAATTCAAAGCTCTGCTGTGTTGCAGTTTCAGCTGCTCAGTTTCCTTTGTCACCAGAAAATCTGGGAACAGCAGACCCTTAGATCTGCTTTGGGATCATGCAGCGTGGTCCTTTCACGTTGAAAGAAAGGAGGGACACTCCTTTTGAAAACAGTACTCTGCATGCATCGTGTCTTCTTTCCAAAAGTGAGCCTTAGCAGCCTGGTTCAGCTTCTGTGGTGGAAACAGTTAATGCTCTGCTCCAGAACATTTGCTTTTGTTGCTGGTATTTCCCCAGAGAGACGCTGAACTCTTACAGCAGTAATTCAACACCAGACTTCAGGCTGGCCAAGTGCAAGGCTGACCAACAAACAGAGAGGTCACCACCAGAGTTCCAGTTTCCAGCAGCAGACTGGCTGTGTGAACAACAACACACCCAGAGAGGCACCCGGGGCATGCATGTTGACACAGCAAGGGGGGGGGATGCAGGAATTGGAGGTTTTGTCCCTCTTGAGCCTAGGACTGTGGAGCTTCCTCTGTGGGTGCAGATGTGGTGTGTGTGCATTTGTGTGTGTGTGTGCATTTGGGCACCCAAACTGCTGAGCTCTGCCAATCTGAGTGACTCATTGTGGTTTCCTTCTCAACAGCTCTGCGGAGAAGACCGCCAGGTCATTCAAAGAGCTGGAACAGCAACTGGTGTGTCAGGCAAGGAGCCCTAACTGGAGCTGGATGCTGTGTATTGACATGACTTTCTCTGCCCCTGGCAAGTGCGCAGGAATAAAAACTCAGCATAGTCCACACTTAACTTCTTATCAAAACTCCCCTCCCAAAGAGGGGATACTTTAAACTCTGATATTTCTAAAGCTGTAGTTGACAAAATCAAAGGCATGCTATGCCGATGTAATGGGTGCCCCAGCAGTACTTATGCTGTTGTAGGTGGTGGCAGCAGCAGGAAGAAAAAAGCAGAGTGTGCAACGGCAGCAGAGAAAGTTAAATCACTGAAGAAATAAGCTGCAGGGGGCTGGGAGAGTATGGTTGAAACCCTGTGATGCCAAGTGCAACGTTAATGTTCTGCAGATGGAACTGTGCCCCGTCTCTCCCAATTCACTGTTTAGCCATTGCTGCCCTCCAAATAGCCATTCAATGGTTGTTAGAGAGTGAAAAGGGTCAGAGAAGCATCTGGCTCTGTCGCCACAGTCAGATGCAAACTGATGACATTAAAGGCTGAGATTTTCTGGGGTCCTCCGGTCGGAGGTCTCAGCATATGATATACAGATTTCCGTGCCTTGCTTTATGACCATTTGCTCTTTCAACATTTGCTCTTTCAACACTTGCAAATACTGACAAGTTCTATTCATTTGACAGGGATTCCATTCTTTCATCAGTTCTTGCCTATGAGACTTGCCTGGGACGGCTCACACACACTTTTGTATATATAGTCAGCCTGTCATATCCACTGATTTTTTATCCACAGATTCAAGCATCTACGGCTTGAAAATATTTTAAAAATATATAAATTCCAAAAAGCAAACCTTGATTTTTCCATTTTATTTTTTTAATGTTTTTATTGTTTTCTTACACCACATCTTAAAACTTTGACAACAAAAAATAAGTTGCTAAACTTAAAGAACATAAAATTCATTCAATCCATAACATGCTTGCCCATTTTATATAAGGGACACCCATTTTACTATGCCGTTGTATATAATGGGACTTGAGCATCCACAGATTTTGGTATCTATGGTGGGTCCTGGAACCAAACCCCAGCGGATATCAAGGGCCTGCTGTATATATTAAGGTAATTTTGCTTTTGCATGCATTCAAAATGGTATATAGTGTGTTATTTACATTTTCAGTGGCTAAAATATATTTGCCAGCTAAAAAAATATCCTGGGTTTCAATTTTCAACCAATTCCACTTTCTGTCAGGCGTCCGGTCCCTAACCCATCAGATAAGCAGGGGCTTCTTGTAATCATACCCAAAGGCTTCTACAACTGAATTACTTTGGGGTGCACTGCAAAAGCTAAATTGCAAGGGGGGGGGGCTTTGGTAGTTACAAAGAGAGAAAAGAGTCTGCCATTGTCCACAGTGTATAAAAGGAGACATACTCAGCTGTATGGAGATTTAGGCTTGTATATGTCACTTACAGGAAACTGGTCTAGGTCTGCATGGCTGAAGGCAGTTGAACTGGATGGCCCTAAGGGTCTCTTCCAGTACTATGATTGTGTGATTCTTATGTGTGCATAGGAATGGATGCATGTGGGCATGGATCATAGAATCATAGTGTTGGAAGATACACCAAGGGCCATCCAATCCATCCTCATTCTGCCATGTAGGAACACACAATCACAGCAACCCAGACAGATGGACGTCCAGCCTCTGTTTAAAAACCTCCAAGGGAGACTCCACCAACCTCCGAGGGAGCAAATTCCACTGTTAAACAGGTCTTATGGTTAAGAGGTTCGTCCTAATGTTAAGGTGGAATCTCTTTTCCTGTAGTTTGAACCTATTGTGCCTATTCTCTATTCTAGCTTTCTAGTCTATTCAGGCCATTTTGAATTTTGATCCTGTCCTCTGGGTTATTTGCTGCTCCTCCTAATTTGGTGTCATCTGCAAATTTGATCAGCATGCCCTCTATTCTTTCATCCAAGTCACTGACACAGATGTTGACTAGCACTGGGCCCAGGACAGAACCCTATGGAGACCCCACTGGTCACTTCTCTCCAGGATGAAAAGGAGCCATTGCTGAGCAGCCTTTGAGTTCGGCTGGTCAACAAATTCATTTAACAGATGCATTGTCCAGCCCACATTTTACTAGCTTGTTTGCCAGAAGATTGTGGGAGACCTTGTCAAAAGCCTTACTAAAATCAAGGTATGTCACATCTACAGCATTCCCTTCGTCTACCAAGCTTGTGACTCTATTAAAAAAGAGAGAGAGATCAGATCAGTCTGGCACGACTTGGTTCTCAGAAACCCATGCTGACGTTTTGCAATTATGGCATTCCTTTTGAAATGCTTACAGACTCTGTTTAATGATCTGTTCTAGAGTCTTTCCCGGATGTGCCTGTGCTGTGGGTGGCTATGGCCATTTGGTTGTGCCTTTAGCCTTAACTGCAAATGCCCCCTAAAGCCCACCTGAGCAACCATGCAGCTGCACCAGTCAAAGGAGTTCTGAGTCACTGGCAAGCCGGGACATTATGGAACATTATGGCAGTTTGCACATTCCACATTATGTGAGCATGTTATGCCGTGTTGCAGCAACAAAAGAAGGTTGAAAATGAGATTTCTTTCTGATCTGCTCCCTCTGGACTGTGACAGAAGGGGAGAATTTCATTTAGCAGAGAAGGCAATTTTATATAGTGATTCCTTGGTATCTGCTGGGATTTGGTCCCAGGACCCTCCATGGATACCAAAATCTGTGGATGCTCAAGCGCCATTAAACCCAATGAGGTTACTACTACTACTACTACTAAAGTGGGTCCTTGGTATCCCATAGGATTTGGTTCCAGGGCCCCCTGTACATACTAAAATCTGTAGATGCTCAAATCCCATTAAATCCAGTGGGGTATTACTACTACTACTACTACTACTGCTACTGCTACTATTAAAGTGTGTCCTTGGTATTGACTGGGGTTTGGTACCAGGCCCCCCTCGTGGATACCAAAATCCATGGATGCTCAAGTCCCATTAAATACAATGGAGAGTAAAATGGTGTCCCTTATATAAAATGGCAAAATCAAGGCTTGCTTTTTGGAATTAATCGATATTTTTGAGTATTTTCAAGCCATGGGATTCTTGAATCTGTGGATAAAGAATGTGGATATAGAGGGACGACTGTATAAACAGATGTCAGCATGAGGCAGAATAATCCCCTGGAGTGTAAGGAAACCCCCCAAGGCTTCTGGCTTTCTGTCCTTCCTCTGTCCTTCTGCCCAGGATTTCCTTCTCCTGTTTATATTGCTAACTGGCTGCATCAGGTTGTGGATGCCTGCATTTAAATATTTTTTTACATTAACCATTCATATCTCCATAAGCCAAGAAAAGTTCACATAAATAACAACAACAACAGAGACATTTCATACATCCATTTCTGCTTACAGATGTATATTTCCCCTTTTAATTAATCCAAATGGTTTTTTGTCTTATGGTTTTAAGACCCTTACCCCCCTCTCCCCCAAGTTATATATTAACTTTGCAGTTTGGATTTAGGGTAAGGCATATATATTTAATATTCTTCCTAAAATCAACACAGTGACTTTGTTCAATCCATTTCTTATACCAATCAATTTTTGATAGTATTCTGTCTATGCATCCTTCAGATAATCATTTGTGCATCTTGTAAGTCACCTTCTATTACTTTTTCATGTCTTATAACAAAACAATCTTTACCTTTCTTTATTTGTTAGTCAGTTCTGGCATACTGTTTTACTTGGCTAATTTCTTTATTTAACATCTTATTACTGGTTTTGAGTTAGACTTTTTTCTTTTTCAACTTCCCTCGCTCCCTCTCATCCTTTATATTAGTCCATTCTAGCATTGTTGCTTAGTTTTCCAATCTAAGGCCTGTTACAGACTGCCAAAATAAAGCTGCTTCGGGTCTCTTTGGAGGTATGCTATTTAAATGATGCATGCATCCTAAGAATCCGGAAGCTGCACTAAAAGCTGCACTCCAGTGCTTAGGAATGGAGTGTGGCTTTGGCGTGACCTCTGGACTCTTAGGACCCATGCATCATTTAAATAGCATACCTCCAAAGAGACCCAAAGCAGCTTTATTTTGGCAGTCTGTAACAGACCTATGTTTGTTTTTTTAGGCCATTTCGTTTTTGCAAAAGTTTATCAATGATTTCCAGTCTTGGTCCCACCCTTTAATAGAGATCTCATTTGAAAGGGCTGCCAGTGGATGCCTGTATTGTGTTGGCCTTTTATACATCCATATTATAGCTGGCACCAGGTCAGTGTGTCAGTGCAGCTCAATCCTCACGCTTGTCTTCCAGCAAGATACAGTACTGAATTTTATTAATCCATCCTTCTCTCCCCAGCCCCGTATCATAGAATCATAGAGTTGGAAGAGACCGCAAGGGCCATCCAGTCCAACCCCCTGCCATGCAGGAAATCCAAATCAAAGCATCCCCGACATCACTCACATTATCCACATACATTATTGGAATATGCACTGTGAGGAGCAGACAGGTTGCAAATACTACCTGGCATGTAGTATTTGTGCAGAATCACAAAATTGGAAGGGACCCCTGAGGCCATCTACTCCAACAGAGGATATTGTGCAATTGAATATTTCTTTCGTTTACTGTCTTGAATCAGACCAGTAAAGAGTGCAAACGCCTGCGAACGCCCTGCTCATGGAAAGAAAATGTCATCCCATCCCCAAATCTCTCTGGTTCGAGGCGAAGCCACTAGACAGAGAAACATGGGGGCTGTTCATTCTTTCAGTTTTTTAATCTTTAGGAGGCCGAACCTGTTTGGCAAGTAGCTTCGCCAGACCTAGCAATTGACAGTTTCCTGGAGACAATTTTGTTGGAACCTGCTTCTGAGTTTAAATATGCTTGAACAAAAAGAGCAAACATTATTATCACAACAAGCCGCAGGACTGGTCTGCATGAAACGAGACCGAGCCAACAGGAAGAAAATATTAGCTCTTTATTCCTTGTTATTTATTTATTTAGTATTTATCTCACCTTTCTCCCATTGTGGGATAAAAGGTGGCTCACGGCACCAACGGAAACAAAGTGCAGCTAATGCATAATGATTATAATAAAAATAAAGTTAAAAAACCAGCTAAATCAACCCAATCACTAAAAACACAGCGTAATTAAACACATGTTTAAAAAACAATTATATCAATTATTATATTATTATATTATTTATTATTATTATTATTATTAACCTTTATTTATAAAGCGCTGTAAATTTGCACAGCGCTGTACATACAATCTTTTTAATTAGACGGTTCCCTGCTCTCAGGCTTACAATCTAAAAAGACAAGACACAAAAAGAGAAGGGAGTGGTGGTGGGGAAGGGGATGAGGTCCAGCAGTTCTTCTCTACCTCCGAGGCCTGGACCAAGGCAGATGGACTGGAGGGAGGGCTTGGCTTCATAATGGATGGTTAATTTTCTTCCAGGGAGGCCTGTTGGAGCTAGCCTGCCTCACTAGTAGGATAATACATATAAAGTACATAGCAATTATGACTGCATCTGCAAATATAATGCAATTTGACAGTACTTTAACTGCCCTGGCTCAGTGCTATGGAATTCTGGGATATGTAGTTTGTTGTGGCACCAGAGCTCTGACAGAGAAGGCTAAATAGCACACAAAACCACAAGTCCCAAAATTCCATAGCATGGAGCCATGGCAGTTAAAGTGGTATCAGACTTAATTATTTCTGCAGTGTAGATGCAGCCTATGAAAATAAAAGTATAGTACACACTCCCACATTAAAAGTCCCTTCTACAACAACCACTAAAATGCCAAAAGTCTACAGTGTGTGTTGTGTGCCTTCAAGTCATTTCCAACTTAGGGCAACCCTAGAGGAGGTTTACCATTGCCTTCTCCTGAAGCTGAGAGCTTGTGATTTATTATGGGAATGTAATTCCACTTTAATTTCCATATTTCCATCCTATGGAATCCTGAGACTTGTAGTTTGGGAAGGGATGTTGAGAATTCTCTGACAACAATCTCTAATACCTGCCCCAAACTACAAATCCCAGGATTCTGTAGGATGTAGCTAGGGCAGTTAAAGTAGACTCATAGCCCTATAACTGTATAGGCTTAAAGGGCCCTAAAAAAAGGTTCTGCTTAGCAGCAGAAAGAAAGCAGAATTCCAAAATCCAAAATAATCCAAAAATTAAACGTTTATTCACAAGTGGCTGAGATAATTTCTAATGTTTCAATGTACACAAACTTGTTTCATGTACAAAATTATTTAAAAATATTATGTATAAAATTACCTTCAAGCTACATGTATAAGGTACATATGAAATATAATAAATTTTGTGTTTACACTTGGGTCCCATCTACAAAGAGAGTGAGCATAGTTCGAAGGTTGGACTACGACTCTGGAGACCAGAGTTTGATTCTCCACTTGGCAATGAAACCCACCAGGTGATCTTGGACAAGTCACACTCTCTCAGCCTCAGGGGAAGGCGATACCAAACCTCCTGTGAACAAATCTTGGCAAGAAAACCCCATGATATGTTTGCCTTAGGGTCGCCATAAGTCAGAAACAACTTGAAGGCACACATCATCATCAACAACAACAGGTTCATGTAGGGAGATGCTGTATGATCTTTCCAATAAATCCCAAGATGCTGTAGAATGGAAAAGCCAAAGTCATATTGAGGTGATAACGGTTGTTTGAAAAACTAAAAATGTTGTCCTTATCCACAGGAAATGTTCTACCTCCCCAGCAAGACAAGAATCAGTTGAACATGAATGGAGTTGCTGCAGAACTCCGGCGCGGAAATGCCAGTTCTCCCAAGGACCGGCGCATGGTCATCAGAAAACACCAAATGATAGAGAGGTCCCCAAAGCTTGAGGTGGAGGAACTGAGAGGGTCAGGTTCCCCTGCATCAGCTCCTCCCAACATGACAAACCCAAATGCCGTGCAGTTAAGGAAGCTTCCCATGACTCCAAAGGAGGTCCACATATCCAGAACGGAGCCCCCAAACCAGAACATGGACAACCAAGTCTACGTAAGCATCCGCTTCAAGGAAACAGATTTATGTTCCAGGGATCACTTGGTGGGAACAAAGGACTCTGATGTAATAAGTAGTAAAATCCCAAAGGGTCCTAAAGTGCAGGAACCTTTGGCAGGGTCTCTGGGGTCCAGTGGGATGGATTCAAGGACTGCAGAGTTCAATGACACGCTCTTGCAAGCAGGGACAAACTTGCTGTCGGATCAATTGCCTGGCCAGCCGCAGGAGACAGGGTCTGAGATGGTGCCTCCTCTCCAGCCGGGTTTTGATCCAGAAAAGAGATTGAGCACCTTGTATGCTCGAGTGCGCAAGAGGCCCAAAGCATCTCCCCAGCCTCAGGCCCAGCCTCTGTCCCATGACAAGAACATGGAAGAAGAGGAGGAAGAACCCCCACCGATCCCAGAAAAACATTTCGAGGATCTCTACGAGTGTCTCTGCGTTGAAACGGAGGTGCAGGTAGGATGTCTTGCAGGTGTACTGTCTCTCTCTCTCTCTCTTTGTGTATTCATAGAATCATAGAGCCAGAGGAGACTCCAAGGGCCATCCAGTCCAATCCCGTTCTGCCATGCAGGAAGACATCATCAGAGCCCTTCCAACAGCTGGCCATTCAGCCTCTGTTTAAAAACCTCCAAGGAAGGAGACTCCATCACTCTCCAAGGCAGTTTCTTCCACTGTCGAACAGCCCTTACTGTCAAGACGTTCCTCCTAATGTTGAGGTGGAATATCTTTTCCTCCTGTTTGCATCCATTGTGTGGGTCCCGTTCTCTGGAGCAGCAGAAAACAAGCTTGCTCCATCCTCAATATAACATCCCTTCAAATATCACCTCTTAACCTTCTCTTCTCCAGGCTAAACATACCCAGCTCCCTAGGTCTCTCCTCATAAGGAATGGTTTCCAAACCCTTCACCATTTTGGGTGCCCTCCTCTGGACACATTCCAGCTTGTCCACATCCCATTTTGAATTGTGCCAAGAACTGGATGCAGTATTCCAGGTGAGGCCTTACCAAAGCAGAATTGAGTGGCACTATTATTTCCCTTGATCTAGACACTATATTTCTATTGATGCAGCCTAAAATTGCATTGGCCTTTTTAGCTGCTGCATCACACTGTTGACTCATGTTCATCTTGTGGTCTACTTGGACTCCTAGATCCCTTTCACACGTAGCCTTGTTAAGTCAGGTGTCCGCCATCCTATAACTATGCAGTACCTAAGTGCAGTACCTTCCATTTCTCCCTGATGAAATTAATTTTGTTAGTTTTGCAAATTTACAGTTTTGTAAATTTACAGCACTTTATAAATAAAATGTAATAATAATAATGATAATAGTTTTGGCCTGGCTTTCTAATCTATTAAGGTCATTTTGAATTTTGATCCTCTCCTCCAGAGTATTAGCCACTCCTCCAAATCTGGTGTCATCTGAAAATGTAATAAGCAGGCCCTCTATTCTTTCATCCAACCCATTATTGCATGCCGTTAACTTATTTCCAACCTATGGTGACCCTAAGGCAATTATTCTATCATGGGGTTTTCTTACCAAAATTTGTTCAGAGGAGGTTTGCCATGGCCGTTCCCCGAGGCTGAAAGAGTGTGACTTGCCTAAGGTCACCCAATGGGTTTCATGGCAGAGTGGGAATCGAACCTGGTACCCAGAGTCGTAGTCCAGAAAGCATTAAACAGTCACTCTGATGAAAAGTACAATAACATCTCAAATCAAACAAAACGGTGGTATCTTTACAGGGCCAACCAAAATGCAACAATACATTATGCAAGCTTTCGAAGTGGCACTGGCTTTTTCATCAGGCAAAAGTGTTAAAAATCATATAGGGGAAAAAAGAAGAGAACATTGGAGTTATACACCTGCATTTTATAGGTTTTATAGCTGTCCTCAGTTAAGAGGGTATGGAGGGATATCCATGCAGATTAGAAGCCATTACTCTTTTTTTGGCCCTTTCGGTTCTCGGAGACAATGAGTCTTAAAGTCTGGGAAGTAAAATTTAAACTGCATCAGCAATACAAGAATAAAGAATAAATAAAAGAAATCAATTTTATTTATTCTAATTTATTTATTCCCTTTGTATGCTGACTTTCTCCCAGAAGGGATCCGAAGTAAAATAACTATCAATAGGATGCAGGCTCCCTTGCTATAGACCCCATTATCCCCCAGTCAGCATGGCCACAAGGAGTTCTAGTCAAAAAGTAACTTTTCCCAGTAACTTTCCCACGTAAACAAGGGGCACATTCCCACTTACAAATAAATCGGTTTGTGATCTGAATCAATGGATTGGTTCAGCAGCAGCGTGTGGTTCCCACTACATTTGCCCCAATCGCTTTTTTTTTTGCTGCAGAATAAAATAAAATAATCCACTTGTGGTTCCCATGGATAAATGAATTGATTCAAAATGGACCCGCTCCGGCCGGCCAAAGGGCAAATTTAAATCAATTCCGATCCACATCTGGTTCACACTTGTGCGGAATCAATTTATCCAAAAAGATGCAGGAAAAAAATCAGCATCAAAAAGATGTGGGTTAAATGAGTCTAGTGCATGGCCCCCCTCTCCGAATTGTTTCAGCAATTCGGTTCAAGTACAAACCAGGATAATTTAAACCGGTTCAAACCGATTTGCAATCCGGTTTAAAAGATAGTGGGAATAAGGCCAAGGATGCCATTCCCAGGAGAACCTTGCGAGGTGTCCTTTGTTGGATTGCATGGAACTATCTTTCTGGAGTGCTTTGCTTACGTCTTCCTGCATGGCCAAGAGTTCAACTGGATAGCCTTTGGGATCCTCTCAAACTCTATCATTCTATGAGATGCTCAACTACCTTTTCTGCCTGCATGCCGGGGGAGCTGTGTTGACCATTTAACAAATCCAAACAAAAATCCACCAAAAAGTGATACCTTTTATTGGCCAACCAAAATGCACAATATACTTGTTGCAAGCTTTTGAAGCTCCATGGGCTTCTTCATCAGGCAAGATGTTTCAAACCAAACAGGAGAATTAAAAAAAAAGAAAGAAAAGAATTGGAGATGTTAACCTTTTCTGCCTATCCTTGCATTGGAGTTCCCACAGTTCTCTGGGAGGAGAGAATGGTTGTCAAACTGGTTTAGGCTTGTTGTGCGGACATGCCTTTTTGTCTTGGGATAATAGTCCTGGGTTTGAACTCAGTTCAACCTCTAGTTTGGTTGACTCTTGAGTGAATAATTCAGAGTTTGCAGACTCCGCAGCCTGGGGTGCGATCAAGGGTTTTTGACTCACTCATCTTTCATCTTGGAATTAAGCGATTATCCAGGAAACAGTAGCCGGTTTATATATTCCGGGTGGAGCTCACTGCTTCACCGAAAGGGGTATGGCTGTGATCTGTAAATGTTGCATTTCTAAATATTGGTTGATTTGCAACTCCTATGGCCCCCAGCCAACATGCACTGTAATAATAATAATAATAATAATAATAATAATAATAATAATAATAATAATA